>NC_043710.1:107712554-107759561 GCF_006229205.1 Suricata suricatta | reverse complement strand
GGGTAACAGGTGGTCACGCTCCCCCAGGACATGCAGCCAGGCAGACGCTCACGCACGTCACACACACGTTCGGGCAGATGGGCGAGGTCCACACGCCCGCTTCTCCGTGCACACATGCACATGCACATACACGGCGTCCGCGCACTCACAGACACGCCCTGCGTCCTCCTCAGCGTGCTCACGTCGAGGCCCGCGCACCCGGTGCACCAGTGACTGTCCCCAGCCGTGGGCGCGCCCCAGTGCCCCGGCTCCCCCAGCACTCAGCTCCCCGCCTTCCCCCGACACCGGGCCCGGCCGGACAGCCAGGTCAAGGCGACGCGACGGACCTTTACTCTCTTCCATCCTGTCTGACAACCTCTCTGCCAGGTGCGTAGAGAGGAAAGCGTGCTTTTCACACACACACACACACACACACACACACACACACACACACACACACACCCATCCTGCCACCGAGCCTCCCGCCCATCTTGTCCCTGCGTCCTGCAGGGCAGCAAGTGCGAGCAGCTGGCCGGCAGAGCCCAGGAGCCCCAGCTGGTGACCAGGACACGGGGGAGGGAGGCTACAGGCCACGTTGTGCACTGACACCTCCCGGGCAGGGGCGCTGGGGGAGCTCAGCAGGAGCAGACTCCTGGGCCCCGGCACCCCACCGGCCAGGCCGCACCCCATCTCCAGGCTACCTCGCGGCGGTCCACGTAGGGCTCTCCTCTAGAGAACCCCAAGCCCACGGGGATCGGGGAGAGAGGCCAGCCGGGGGTGGAGGCTGGCCAGTAACAAACATGACCCGGGCAGCAGCAGAGATGTAGGCGACGGACACTGGCCTGCTCTCGAGGGCTCACAGCCCAGAGGGAGGGACAGACAGAGAAGTGACTCAAAGACCATGCGCTCCGCGAGCTCCTAGTTACCCGCAGGGAGGCCCAGGAGAGGGGTCCCGCGCCAGCCTGGGACGGGGCTGGTGTCCAGGAAGTCTGACTTGTGTCCTGAGCTCAGCGTGAAGAATGAGTCAGCCTTAGGCAAAGGGGACGAAGAATGCTCTGGGGCAAGAACCCAGGGTGCAGGGACAGGCCGCCACTGCTCTAAGAGTGTATGGGGGGGTGAGGCAGGGGCCCCGAGGGCCTCGAATGCCACAGAGTCGTCGGGCACCATGGCCGTTCCAAGCAGGGCAGGGGCCAGCCACAGCACGGGGAACAGATTGCAGGACACAAGCAAGGGGAGGCCTGCAGCAGGGCAGGGGAGGGGGGTGAAGAGTCACCTGGTGCACATGAAGGCAGTCAGAGCAGCAGACAGTAGCAACTGGCCCCCTGTGTGGGCGTGAGAGGCAGGGCCACGGGCCTCCCTGGCTCCTGGGGTGGGGATCGGGGAGATGCCGAGCCAGCCCATCTCTCCCTCCTGTGAGCCGAAGGGAGCTCCCAGCCCCACCCATGGGGGTGCATCAGGAAACCGCAGGCGGTCGTGACAAGAGGTGCAGAGCGATCTGCTGGCCCCGCCTGACCCTGCCATTTGACAGACCGGTAAACTGAGGCCTAGAGCGGGAATTCACTCGGCCAGGCCCCCTCGCAAGGAGCCTGGAGACAGCACCAAGGCCTCCCCCAGCCCACCCCCAGCCACACGGCTCACGGTAAGCCCGTTTTCTTTTTCTCTCCCTCGCCCCTCCCAGACCCCCTGCACGTGACCCTGACACCAAAGAAGCTGAAGACCGGCATCGGCAGCACGGTCATCCTGTCCTGCGCGCTGCTGGGCTCCCCGGAGTTCACCATCCGCTGGTACCGCAACACCGAGCCGGTGCTGCCCGACGAGGCCGTCTCCATCCGCGGGCTCAGCAACGAGACGCTGCTCATCACCTCGGCCCAGAAGAGCCACTCGGGGGCCTACCAGTGCTTCGCCACCCGCAAGGCCCAGACCGCGCAGGACTTCGCCATCATCGTGCTGGAGGGTGAGCTGGGCGCCTGTCCTAGCGAATCCTTCCATGGGCCCCGGGGGGAGGCACCTTGTTCTTTTTTTAATGCTCTCAATTTCACAGTTGAGGAAACGCAGGCTTCAGTCATTTGCCCGGGGTCTCTGCCCGTGCCAGATGGCCTCTGCCCGCCCAAATCGCCAGAGTCTCAGGATTAAGGGGGTCTTTTTTAGGATCTCAGCTGCTTTCAATCTCGAAGACGCCCTGGGACGGCCCCGGGAGTCACTGCCTTTGGCCCCTCCTCTGCTTCTTCCCGGAGCCCTCTCTCGCTGGCTGTCCCCCTCCCCCATGCTCTGCCCTTCCTGCCAGCCTCCTGGGGTTCCGAGTCCCCTCCAGGACTAAGGCCTCTTCTCAGCAGGCCTTGTTCCTTATCCCAGAGCTGGGTTACCGCCCAGGGCTCCTCACCTGGCACTATGTGTGGTTGTTGAGGTTGCTCACTGCACCAGGTACCCAACCACAAGGGCAGGACCAAGAGTAAGGACTGACATTCAGCTTGAGTCCCGCTTTGTCAAGACATGAGCCCTGACACCAGGCTGTGACCACCCAGACGAGGCATCTTTTTCTTATTTGCACCAAGAGGAAAGATTCAGTGGGGGTTAGCAGAGACCCCATCCTTACCGACAAATGTAGTGGTTTCCCAGCTCCTTCATTGCTGTGAAAACAAACAAGCAAAAAAAAAAAAAAAAATCCCACAATCCTGTTGCTTCCAGGGATTTTTCACTGTGGTAACAAAGGCACCAAACCCAGGCCAGCCCCACAGGCCCATCTGTCACAGCCTGGGCCCTCGCTCCCGGGTAGGTGGGACCTGGGAGCCAGGCGGCCCCTTATCCCTCACCCTGGGACAGTGCCCAGTGCGGTGCCCCTCCCGCGGCCCCTGCCTCCTCTTGGCCAGCCGGACCTGGGGACTTCCTGTCTGGCTGACCCCCCGACACAGTGCGTTTTCTGGGAAGACAGCCATTGATGGCCCGTTCGGAGCAGGGGTGAGGGAAGGGAGCTGTGGGAAGGGCGGAGAGTGGGGAGGGAGGGGCAGCCAGAAGGGCGCGTGCAGGAAAGGAAGCAGAGGAGGGCTGACGGCCGTGACCCCTCGTGGGCAGTCCCAGCTCTGCCGGGCGCCAGGCTCGCCCCGCGTCCAGGCAGAGTGTCCCCCAGAACTGGAGCCCGGGGCTGGCAGACGGGACCAGCGGCAGCATGTAGCTGTGAAATGTGGGCAGGAGGTGAAACTCGCCTTACTCTCTCTAAATGTTGGTTTAAGGTTTAGTTGTTCAAGTGCGTCACAGGTGCTTTAATCCTTGGCCACGGCCTGCGTGGGAGGCTGGCCAGGGCCGGCGATCCCAGGCCTCCTGTTGCATGCAGGGAGGTAGGGCCGGGGGGGTTGACGGTCCTGTCCAGGGCTGTGGGGTCAGCCGAGGCTGAGTCCCGGCCACACACACGCACCAGGGCCTCAGGGCAGCAGCCGAGCCTCAGACTCCAGGCTCACTGCTCGCAGGGCCGCGGCCCCCCGCTCCCGCCGGCTGGAATCAGACTCTGCTGGTCCTGCCAGCCAGGCCCCGGTTCCACACGGGGTTCCCGAGCCCCGCTGTCTTTGCCAACACAGGGAGGAGAGGGACAGAACCGGAAACGGCGACAGAGCTGACGTGCACTGAGCACGTACAAAGTGCTGCGCGAAGCAGCTCCGAGGCAGTGATGCATTTCGACCTCCGGGCGTCGGTAGAGTCTGACGTGGCTATCCCCATATCCACCCTCCGCAGACAGGAAATGGGGAGATCAGAGAAGCCGAGGAGCTTGTGCGGCCCCGGGAGGGTTCAGATCCAGGAGTCCTAAACCTCACAGGGCCGTGAGGACAGCACAGGGACCCGTGGGCTGAGATCTCTGTCCTCACCGCTGTCATGAGCGTCCGCTTTGCCCCCTCCCCCGCGGCCGGGGCTGGCGGCCTCCCGTGGCCCCGTGACCCTGAGGGGGCCCCTCCCTCCCTCCAGACGGCACGCCCCGCATCGTCTCGTCCTTCAGCGAGAAGGTGGTGAACCCCGGGGAGCAGTTCTCGCTGATGTGTGCGGCCAAGGGCGCCCCGCCCCCCACGGTCACCTGGGTGCTGGATGAGGAGCCGATCCTGCGGGACGGGGCCCACCGCACCAGCCAGCACACCCTGTCGGACGGCACCACCGTCAGCCACATGAACGTCACGGGCCCCCAGATCCGCGACGGGGGCGTGTACCGCTGCACGGCTCGGAACTCGGTGGGCAGTGCTGAATATCAGGCGCGAATAAACGTAAGAGGTGCCTGTCTACATTTAAATATCAGAATAGGCTTTTGAGTTCCTTTGCCATCTCTGTGGTTGCCATCTTTCTGTGGTGATTAGTACCAAACCGTCATTTTGATTTCAGTAGTGGTCTCTCTCGCCTCCCCTCCCCTGCCCTGCCCCCCGCAGCCCGCCACCCTATCTCCTGTACGTGTGCGTGTGTGCATCGGTCAGTCCACCCCCCTTGGCATTCTCGCCCCTCCTCCTGCCCCCTCCTCTCTTCCAGTGTGATCTCCCCCCACCTCATCAAAACCCCCTGATCCCAGGTACACTACGCACCCTGCTAGCAGTCTCCAGCCCTCCCAGGGCCCTGTAAGGACAAGGTCAGGGATGGGGCAGGGGGGCCAGGCTTACCTTCATGGGGGCGTCCGTCAGAGCTGGGCTCCCCGGTCCCCCACGGAGCCACAGGAGGCGTAAGCAGCCAGGAGCAGGCACGCTACCTTCCCCCAGTTTGCCATCCCCTCCTCCCCACTGAGGTCCACGCCACCAAGAGCGGGAGGCTTATGCTGGGTGGGGGGGTGTGGCAGACACCCCCAGGAGTGGGGGGAGCATCCTCAGGTGGCCACCCCTGTATCTCAGCTCTCCAAGTCACTGTGGTGAGAAGAGCACCCTCGGAGGCTCTTTGCGGCCCTGGAGGGTCAGCCGGTCCTCATGTGGCCCCTCCCGGGACTCCTAACCCCAGGGCGGAGGCGGGGGGAGGGGGAGGAGGGGAGGGGCACCGGTGGTTGCTGTGGGTGCAGGAAGGGGAGCAAGGTTCACGCTAACTCACCTGCGCCAGGTCTCCGACCCCACGCGGGGAAGGCGGGCCCCCATTGGCCACGCTCCTGCCTTCTTCAGAGTGGAAGGCTTAGAGCCTCAGGGCCCTGGGACACCCTGCTCCGGTGCCTCACCTTCTCGGGAGGAGCCGGAAGCCTGGAGTTTCTTGTACCTGCTCCAGCACTGACCCTGCCCGGTGGCCGCTGAGCCCCTTCGCCACTCCCACATTGCCACCTGCCTGGCAACCCAGCTGAAGATGCCCCCTGCCCAGCCGGTGTGATCAGGGCCCCTCATTTCAGGCCCCCTCTCAGGGACCCACAACAGGCACTTGACCTGTTTGGACAAAGGTCATCAGCTCATCCAATGAAGACCTTCCTCCTCCCCTTTCACTGTATAACGGATACAAGACCCTTTTTGGTGCCAGACCACGATGAGCAGGTTGAATGGAAATCAAGTCTCCGCAGGCCCACCGCGCCCCCAAACCGGAATCTCCTTGTAGATGAGGATCCTCCCAAGTCCCAGCCGCTTCTTGCCGAGGCTCCGCTTGGCCACACACCCCGTCCCATTAGAGGGATGGAGGCCGGCCCCAGGCGCCCACGGAGCGTGTCCGTCTGACCTCCTTGAAGCCAGTTACAGGGCGTCCTGGGGGACCGCGGCCGCCCGGCTCCTGCCTCTGCCTTGAGCCCCCCCCCCCCCCCCCCCCCCCCCCCCCCCCCCCCCCACCGAGGCCCCTCCCCCGAGAGCTTCAGAGCCAAGCCACCGAGCGGAGTCGCAGGGCAGCCCGGCCGTCCCTGGCTGACGCACCGCCTGTCCCTCCTGACTCCTGCCCAGGCCCCCCCAGCATCCGGGCGATGAGGAACATCACGGCCATTGCCGGGCGGGACACCCTCATCAACTGCAGGGTCATCGGCTACCCCTACTACTCCATCAAGTGGTACAAGGACGCCCTGCTGCTCCCGGACAACCACCGCCAGGCCGTCTTCGAGAACGGGACGCTGAAGCTGACCGACGTGCAGAAGGGCATGGACGAGGGCGAGTACCTGTGCAGCGTGCTCATCCAGCCCCAGCTGTCCATCAGCCAGAGCGTCCACGTGGCCGTCAAAGGTAGGCCCCCGCCGGGCCACAGCCCCCCAGCCCCCCGGGACTAAGGGTCCCTCCCTCGTGGTGCTCAGGCGGGCCTGAGTGAGTGAGACAGTCCCGACCGAGCGTTTGGAAGAAAGGGGGCCGAGGTGGGGGATGGGAGTGAGACGGAGAAGGTCATGAGCACCTGTGTGTCCAGGATCCCTCCGTGGGCTGTGGGTCAGTGCGGGTCTGAGCCCCATGCATCCAGGATCCCTCCGTGGGCTGCGAGACAGTGCGGGTCTGAGCCCTGTGTGTCCAGGATCCCTCCCTCGGCTGCGGGTCAATGCGGGTCTGAGCCCCGTGCGTCCAGGATCCCTCCGTGGGCTGTGGGTCAATGCGGGTCTGAGCCCCGTGCGTCCAGGATCCCTCCGTGGGCTGCGGGACAGTGCAGGTCTGAGCCCTGTGTGTCCAGGATCCCTCCGTGGGCTGTGGGTCAATGCAGGTCTGAGCCCCATGCGTCCAGAATCCCTCCGTGGGCTGTGGGTCAATGCGGGTCTGGGCCAGGAGGCCTGGAGGGTGGAGAGGGGCCAGGTCACCTTCTGGACAAGAGCTTTTGGCCAGAGATGGTGGGCAGCAGAGCCACCGAGAACTCAGACCGACAAGAGGGGCAAGGGGCAGGAGCCAGGAGAGCCGCAGCGGCGGGAGGCTGGGCGGAGGGAACACAGAGCAGGTGCCTGACTTCCTTCTGGGCACAGCCTGGCCGGCTCAGGCTGCTTCCGCGGGATTGGCCAGGATGGCACACCTGCTGTCACTGCACCGCCGGGGACTTCCCAAACCCCACCGGCCCAGGCCCTTCTCGCTCACTTGGTTGGGGCGTGTTTTGTGCAGGGTACTTAGCACCGGAGAGCCATGCTGGGGTGTGTGGAAGCGCCCTCCCCAGTGGGTTCCTTGGGACGCCCAGGCCTGGAGACTTCCTGGGCCGTGAGGGGGAGCAGGGTGGCCTGGTAGCTCGGAGGCAGGATAGGGAAGGGCCCGCCAGGCCTGGCTGCGGAGGGGTCCGGAAAAGCCAGGCAGCTGGGCTGGGAGGTCACGGAGTCGCTGATTGGCCGCAATGGTTAAGGGTCAAGGTGGGTGCAGGCGCCGGGAGAGCCTGAGGCTCCGGGAACACGGAGATGTCGGCCTGGGGGCTCCCCGAGGGAGGCGGGAGGGCTGTGGTCTCCAGCCACCATCGGGTCCCTGGCACCAGACTGCAGTCATTGTCATAGTAAGACAGAGACGCTCCCCACGCTCTGTTCCGTTTAACCCCAGCACTGCACACTTGTCTATGGCGGGCACCACCTTGTCCCCAACTTCCAAGGCAGAGGGGCCGCGGGGCGCTCAGGAGGACGTGCATTGTCATCGGGAGGCAGGATTCTTGCCGGGCCTGCGTGACTCCAGGCCCTGGGCTCTACCGCAGAGCTGGCGGGAGGGCGGGTGGACAGGAGGAAATAGTCACCCTGCTCTGCCTCAGGAATAAAGAAAGGGGCCTCTGGGACCCCCTGAGAGGGAGTCAGAGGAGGTCCCTGGGAGCACAGAGAGCCCCCGTCACCTGGGCGTCCGTGTCACCCAGGGCAGCAGGAGGGGAGGCCCCCCCTGCATCCCACGGGACCCGTGAACCAGCAGAGGGAAGCCGGCCTGGCCCCGGGCCCCGTGGCGGGAGAAACGGCAGGGGGGTGGGGTGTCCCAGCCTCCGGGGGGCCCTGGCACAGGCCGCGGTGGGCCCCAGACTTCTGAAGCGAGATCGGGTCGAGTCTTTGTCGACAGGAAGACGGTGGTCCAGGCGGAAGAAGAATCGGGGGAGACGGACCCGTTAGGCTGTGCCCCCGCCCAGCAGGCGGCGGTAACGGCAGGTCCGGGTGGGAATGGCTGGTGGGCAGCCAGAAAGCTGAACAGTAGCAGCAAAAAGCGAGGTCTGTACCGTTCTCCCATGCTCCTTGTCACCGGGGCTCATGCGCCCCAGCGCACAGGCACCTTGTGCACCCACCTCCTGTCCCGGTGCCAGACCAGGAGTGTTTCAGCCGTCCGGGGTAGCCTGCTGGGCAGCCTCACCTTGTGCCCCAGAGCTGTGTGGCTGCGGCCAGCTCAGGCCTGGGGAGGGGACAGGAGACCCTGACAGCATCCGCCTCCCGCCCCCATGCCCCAGCTAGACCGAGGGGGGCACACGGCCCCTCCTCAGCCTAATCCCTCTGTCCGGCCTGGGGCCTTGTGCTGGCAGGAGCCTCACTTCCCGCCCCCAAGGCCACCTCCCTAGCTTGGTGGCGGCAGAACAGAACACAGCCTGCCTACCCCTCCCGGCATCACGGGCTGCCAGATCCATTTCTGTTACAGGCCGTGGACCGCGAGTTTACATTGTAAACATCACGTATTAAAACATCTAACCTTTGCTCCACTCGCTTCCCGCCCGCACCAGTGAGCGTTTGGCTGGGTTTGTTGGCTTAAAAAAAAAAATAACAGGGCTCCCGCGAGCCTCAGAGTGCGCCGAGCGTCCTAAAAGCTGCTTCTGCTCATCAATTATTCAGCCCCATTCAGGGAGCGATCAGTCCTAATGAATTGAATCTGATGCATTCCGTCTCAGCGACTCTCTGGGCCTGTTGTGATTGTGCTGAGTGACAAGAGGAAAGGGGGTGTGTGTGTGTGCGTGTGTGTGTGTTGCTAGAGGGCAGAGCCCATGCACCAGGCACGTGTGTCTCCCGCACCCAGCACAAAGCCTGGCATCCATCAAGCAGGGCATGTGTGTGCACCGAGTAGAGACACATGTGCACACACCCCCTCTTCCCCACCCTCACCGTCTGAAAATCCAGCCCAGGGAGGGGTGTGTCATTACCTGCTTTCTCTGCAGACCAGGAAGCAGCGTTTGTGTAAGGGACTGCGGGGCCCCAGGCCCCTGCCACCCCGACAGCTCAGGCCCTTCACCCTCCCAGCCCCTGGCTCCCTCTCCCCATCTCATTAGAATGCACTTTTGCAGAAGAACCCATCAGAGCTGATTATGAGCACACCGCCTGATTAGCTGATGTGCAGTTCCAAGAGCTGCTCGAGGGGGAGGGTGGGGGCGGTGGCCCTGGGCGTGGAACGGGGCACCCAGGGCCAGGGGGGACCGGCCCGGAGGCGGCACTCCACCCACCGCCGCTACCTGGCTGGGACAGGGTTCCCACTCAGAGGGTCAGAGCAGAGACCCTGAGTGCAGAAAAGGGCATCGCGGAGGTGGGACAGGGCTCTGGACGCGTGGGGTCGGATGGAAGCCCCTCCCCCCCGTCTCTCTGGGGGCCGTGGGCTTGCGGGAGGGAAGGGGCAAAACCCACGCTGCTCCGTGAGCTGGAAAAGCAACCGCCGACTCTGTTCCTTCTGGGACTGCTTGTCTCCTGATGAATTCTTCCAGCACTGAGCTGAGAGCAGAACACGCCAGACATGCGTGCACACACGTGTTCAGGGATCTTTGTGCATGCGTGTGCATGCATGTACTCACTGATGCATGCTATATACATGTCCATGCAACAAATACACATACACATAGGTTAATGCACATTGACCTGTCCACTCTTGCGTGCACACACACACACATGCACACACATGTGCACGTGCGGGCAGTCACACGGGCACAGATGTTGGCTTTGCCCCCACCCTCCCGTAAGGCGTCATTCCTGAGCCACGAGAGGTGGCTGCGGTGGAACCATCAGAAATATTGCCCGAGCCCGCCTACCGCAGCCCAGCGAGATGGGAGGGCAGAGGGGAGAGCGAGGATTCGGGGCGCGTGGGCTGCGGGGAAGGCGAGTGCCTGTCTCTGGGCATCCGGAGACATCCTTGGCAGGATGCTGAGAGGAGGGCACATAGATCCAACCTAGATTTGATGTCTTTAGGGCCCCCTGTAGCTGGAAAATAATGTAGCATAAAAGTGTCTCCGGGCACGCGGTCTGAATGTTTAATTAACTAAGAAGGCAGGCGGCAGCCGGGGCTCCTGGGCTCTGACCCAGTCACGGGACGTCTCCATCCCCACCTCTGAGCTTCTGAGGGCCTGTGAGCCAAACCAAGGGCGGAAGGGGCTTTCTGCCCACGCCAAGCAAGGCCGGGGCTGGGTCCCTGTGGAAGCAGATAGAAAAGGACCCAAGCACACTCTGGTTCCCGCATGCCCATGCTCCCCGCCACACTCAGTCTTCCCCCACTGCTCTGGCCAGCGTCTACCAGGCGTCGGGAGCCTTTGGAAGAGGGCCCCTTCTGCCTTAGTGAGGAGGGTGGGGGGTTCTGTTATCATAAGAAAGAGCCGGTCACCTGGCCACACACCTGCTATCAGCAGCAGCAGAGGTTGGAAGGAACCCGCCAGAATCCATGGGAAGGGACAGGACAGGCTCCACAGGGGCAGATGGCCCAGTGGTACTTGGGAGAAGGGGGCTTCAAGAAAGCTGCTGCTGTGGCACTCTTCCTCGGGCACAGAGGAGCCAGTGCACTCGTCACTGGACAGAGCTCAGGGTGATGACCATGGTCAGGGTGATGGTGGTGGTGACGGTGATGGTGACGGTGATGGTGGTGATGGTGGTGGTGACAGTGATGATGGTGATGATGACTGCGGTGATGGTGGTGATGGTGATGATGCTGTTGAAACAGCATCTTCTGATTCCGTGACGTTTATTGTGCTCCCTATATATTCTAGGCACTATCCTGTGAACACACCTATGCTCAAGACAGACAAAAATCCGTGCCCTCAGAGAGCTTCCATTCTGCTGGGCAAATGGAAAATGCATCACATATGTAAAAGATGCCCCATGTGAAATAGGGTGCACGGATGAGAATGCCCTAGGGAGGGGTGACTAGTGTGTGACTTTAAATAGGGGGGTCAGGGAAGGCCTTCCTGAGAAGATAGGGTTGTGGGGGAAAAAACACGGAAGTGAGGTTATTATTATTCCTAAAAGATAGAGGCTTTAGAGATTACTTGGTCCAACTCCTCCATCTTTCAGACGAGGAAGCCGAGGCCAGGGGGAAGTGACTGGCCTCCGGCCGCCTGCACGGAAAGCCAAGTCCAGCCCCCCGCTGCTAGGCATGGCTCTCTCCCCGCCTCCAGGCTGCTCGGGCAGCCGCCCAACTCTCCCCAGTGCCTGCGCCCTGCTGAACAAGGTGCAGTAAACAAGAATGCTTGGTCTCAAAGACAGGTGATGAGAGACAGCAGAAAGTGTCTGTGGTCAGGGCTGGGGATGGGCATGCACGTGTCTGTGCAACAGTCCCACGCAGGCGGCCTTAAAGGCTCTGTGGTGGCCAGACACCTGCTGGGCCTCCCCGGCCACCCGCCCTCTGGCCTCTTCACCACAGGAGCACCTTGCTCTGGCCCCGCCTCTCTCAGAGCAGGATCTCCACAGGTGCGTGTGGCCAGAACAGGGCTTCCGGAGACAGGACCGGGGGATACAGGGTGTCTGTGCTGCCTGCGTTCAGGCTGGGGACACGCTGGAGCTCAGGGCCCGGCTGGGGCCCTCGTGCAGTAACGCTCAAGAGGTCTCTGGTCATCACTGTCCTAGAGGCGGTCACAGCCCCCGTGGCTGAAGCCTGCTTCCTCAGAGGCAGAACAGACACCCACATGTTCAGTGAGCTGGTGCACACCTGAGTCTCAGGGAGGACATTACTGACTCACAGGCCAGAAAGCAGTCCCGCTCCACGGCCGCCGCCTGTGTACCCCCCTTAGCAGGGCGCCCCCCACACCGCGTCTCAGAGCCTCTCGCTCACAGGGCCCCTCCTGGTGGTCCGCGAGCCTGTGGGGGAGCCAGGATCCCTGGACTTTCTTCTTCCCGCTGTGGCACCTGCCGCTACGGGGTGTCAGAGCAGCCGCCTGGAGCCAGGAAATTCTGTGAGCAGCTCTAGCTCCTGGCCCTGCCCCCACAGGGTTCCTAAGGGGACACTTATCCACCACAGCCTCACACCTGCCCGGTCGGCCTGCAGCAGGGGCGAAGGGGGGAGGGGGGCCAGGAGCCTGCTCTGGATCTCGGGTGAGTCATCTGGTCATCTGCCTCCCACAGGACAACTGTGCTCTCGGTGCCAGTCCAGGTGGATGTCGAACCCCTCCCCCATTGGATAATGGCCACTGTCCCCTCCAGTGGCCTCTCCATAACCGTCTATGTTGTTCCCAAAGGCCAGAAGGGAATGACAGCCCCTGGGGGGCCTCTGCTTCACGGCTCAGCCTTTCCGCTCTCTCTCACCCCATGTCCTTTTGACGGCAAGTGTGTCCTTTAACTCTCTGTCCCAATGCCACCTGTTCCGTGAGGCTGCGGTCACCCGGGCGGACCGTGCGTCTCGCCGCTCGGGTCCAGCACCTGTGTGTTCAGGTGCCGCTTGTCCAATAATCACAGAGGCGCTCCCTTGCCTTCCTTACAAATGAGCTCCGGGCTCTCCCTCTGTGTCTGAGGCATGTTTCCACTTTCTGCAGCCCACACAGAGCATAATAATGCCTTCCCAGAGTAGGCATTTCATAAATATTAGATGAATTAGTTAATTAATGAATTAACCTGCCTTAGTAACTTGTTCCATTATCCAAATCCCTTCTTACCGAGAGAGACAGTCTCCCCCTTGCTTGAACTAAACCTCCCTGCCTGATTTCAATCTTTTGCTCTCCTCTTGTCTGTTCTCAGTGGAAAGGTAGCACTTGACCGTCCATCCCCAGGGCACGGTCCTTCAGACTGGACGACCCCTCGGCCCTCTCCCCGCTCGGCAAAACCTCCCAGCTCCTTGCTTGGCCCACACGTCCTCCTCTGCAGCCCGTCACCGCTCGGTCACGTTCAAGTGTGCATGGGAGCTGGTCTGGGGCTAGGATCGCAAGGGCCTGACCCCCAGGAAGACCCCAGGGAACAAGCGCACGGCTCCAAAGCCCCCTAGTATGAATACAGCACCTTGAGGAACAGCATAGACTCCTCCTCTTTCTGCATGGACCCCCATCCTATGCTCCCCCCACCCCTTGCCCAGCTGACAGTTAAACTTCTAAGATCAACCCAGGAAACAGTATCCGAACATATGTTCGTTCATTCACCCACCTGACAGGCATCTCTTGGGCTCCTACAATCTGCCAGGTAAATCAGCCCCAGAGCAGCTCCCAGACCCCCAGGGAAGGTGGTGATGCGGGCCGCCCCCTCACCACCATGTGACAGGTGTCCTGATGAAGGTGTGTACCAGGCGCAGCAGGCTCTGGCTCCGTGCGTCTATGGGCAGGAGAACTGGCCCGGGACGGGTTCTGTCTGGCCTGCGGGAAGAACCTGGAAGCAGATCACGGTCTCTGCAACAATTCCATCAAAAACCCCCAGGAGGCCAGCAGCCTTGGTCTGATCTAGGCACCAGCACAAGCCAGGAGGTAGAGCAGGAGATCAGCAGAGCCCGACAGAGAGACCTGTGGGAAATCTCAGCAATGGGTGTTGAGCCGTTACCAGGGCCAGGGCTCCGGAAAACTCTATGTGGAGATACCCAAGGGCCGGCAAACTACCCCAGAACACTGATGCGAGGCCTCGACCCAGGGGACAGACAAACAGAGATTGGGATGGGGAGATCCAGTCAATGTCCAAAGCCCCAAAAAACCTGGCTGGACCTTGGACCTGGCCTGGGCCCGCGGTGGAGCACTCGGGAAATAAGGGCAAATGCCCGGCTGTGTTCACTCGGTCCGAGCCGAGGGTGGGCGCGGTGGAGGAGGGGGTGGTCATGGTGTGCTGACGGGGTGAGTGAAGGGGGAGGTGGGAGATGGCCTTGGGAAGGTCCGGTTCAGTGCCCTGCCGAGGGGTAGGGCTCTAATCCCATAGGTCATGGGGGCAATATCCCTCCTAAATGTCACTTCCTCTGGGCCTTGGCTCTTGATCAAGAACTTTCCGAGGGATCCAAAGGGCTGCCCAAGATGATTCTATGCCCACACCAGGGCTGTCTGCTGCGGCAGCTCGTGGCTGAGCCCCGAAAATGTTTAGGGTGCCGGGAGGGCCTTGGGCATGTGTAGGAGGCTACCCCTCCTTCCCCCAGGCCTCGCCTCTGCTGGCGGCCACTGTGAGGGGGCCTCGGATGGAAGGCAGCGGGCTGCCCGGGGAGGGGGCTGGTGCCTGGAGGAGGCCGGAGCGCTGTGGACAGCCTTGTAATTTAATTATTCGACTGCAGAAAGGAGATCTCATCTACTGGGTGCTCATCCTTGTTAAGCTAATTGTCTGTCTCCTTCCCTCCCTTCTCCCCCCACGTGCCGGGGAGTCACTGTGGCCTAATTGAGTTATCATGAAGATAACGGCTGACGCTCCAGCCAGAGCTGAGAAAGGAGGGCCCCTCTCTCAGCGGCTCCAGCTCCAGACAGGCCCCACAGGGGCAGGATGTGGGTGGTGGGGCGGGCTGGGCCTCGGGCAGAGAGGAGGGGGGCTGTGTGGACGCCGCTCACCAGGACGAATGGCACACTGCTCACCTCACCAACGACAGGGCTCTCTTCCTGCTCCTCCCTGCCAGACAAGGGGAGCGCAGGGGTGAGAGAAAAGGGCCGGCGGGCTGGGCGTGGCTGGGGCTTCCTCGGAGAGGCACCCGGGCAGTGTAAGGGAGAGAGCCTGGACTCGGAGAGCGGACGGACCCGGTCCCAAGTCCCACGGTCGCCTCTTAGGAGCGGATGACCTAGGGCACATCACCTGTCCATTCTGAGCCTCAGTTTTCTCATCTGTAAATGAGATGGTTAAGCCCACCTCGCGTCACTGGCAGGAGGATTCGGGGAGAGATGAGCGCAAAGCAGACGAAACAGCCCCCGGTTAGGGCTTCCCCTCCGCCGTGCTGCACCTGACGACCGTGGCCAGGGCTGGGGTGGGGAGGAGGAGAGCAGCGACGGCACGCTGGGTTTAGACGGCGGCGGTGGGGCACGCGCAGGGGACACCCTCCGGGCCGGCCTTCCCCCACCCCCAACATCGGGGCACAACGCCCCCCTCGACCCCAGGCCTCCAGAGGGCTGGTGCATCCTTGGGATGAGAAAGTGACCCGGGGCCATCGCAGAGCAGCGGGGAAGTCAGGGTGAGAGCCGACCAGTGTCCACAGGCAGACTGGCGGCAACGGCACCAATTCTGGGACAAATCCAAGGATCAGGATGAGCGCAGCCTGGGTGGGCAAGGGGATGGGCACCAAGGGGCAGGGGCACCCCGAGAGGTTCTGCGTGGATAGAACAAGGCCCCCGTGGTCCCGGGAGCTCTCGTCATGGCCCCGGGGTCGGGAGGAATCGGGAGCGAGGGCAGAGCAGGGGGCCGGCCGGGCCGGGGCGAGGGGGGTGCTGACGGCAGACGCCCCCTTGCCTTCCCAGTGCCCCCCCTGATCCAGCCCTTCGAGTTCCCGCCTGCCTCCATCGGCCAGCTGCTCTACATCCCCTGCGTGGTGTCCTCGGGGGACATGCCCATCCGCATCACCTGGAGGAAGGACGGGCAGGTGATCATCTCGGGCTCGGGCGTCACCATCGAGAGCAAGGAGTTCATGAGCTCCCTGCAGATCTCCAGCGTCAGCCTCAAGCACAACGGCAACTACACGTGCATCGCCAGCAACGCGGCGGCCACCGTGAGCCGGGAGCGCCAGCTCATCGTGCGCGGTGAGCGGGGAGGGGGCGGCGGGGGGGCGGCCGGCTCTGACTGCCGCTGACGGGCTTTCTAGACTCGAGGTCTGAATCCGGGGGCCAGGGAACGTTGGCTCCACTGGGAAGCCTTAGGCGTCAAGGAGTTCAAGGCTCTTACTTTCCAGGCCAGGACACGGAGGCCCCGGGAAGGTTCGGCCCTTGTTCAGCTGGTCACTGACAGGGCAGAGCTGGGGACTGGGGACTCCCGGTGCTCGGCCAAAGCCCTCAGCATCTTGGGTTTCAGAGCCGCCCGCGGCCGGCTTGGTAGTGGTCCAGACGGAGCTGGCACAGGATGGAAGGTACCCAACGCCCTCGAAGACCTGCTGGAGACAGATGGTCTGTTTCTCCCCGACCCCTCTCTCCGCAGTGCCCCCCCGGTTTGTGGTGCAGCCCAACAACCAGGACGGCATCTATGGCAAAGCTGGCGTGCTCAACTGCTCAGTGGATGGCTACCCCCCGCCCAAGGTCATGTGGAAACACGCCAAAGGTGAGCCCCCGGGCAGCCAGCGTCTCCGAGCACGGCAGGGAGTGGGGAGAAGGGACCCGGGCCTGTCTCCTGCGCACAACTCCAGGCCGTGGTGGGGAGGGGTGGGGGCAGCTGGCTTCCGAGCTTTAATGGGACCCCAGGCTGGGCTTGCTCTGGGGATTGTCCTCAGCCTTCCCTTGGGGTCTGCAGGCCAGGACCAGCGACCATGCCGACTCCAAATTTCCTCCTTGGCCCCTGCCTGTCCCCAGCCACCCTGTTCTGGGATTGTGGTCCTTCTTGGAGCCCAGTCTCATCCCAGGGATACCTGTGGTATCTAAGTCCCATGCCAGCCTCTGGCTGTAGACCACGCCCTTCACTGAGGCTGGGGGAATGGGGAGGGGTTTCCACAAAGCCCCGCCTTGGAGGATGGCTGGCCTCTTCCCCGGGCCTGGCTACCCAAGGCCAGGCAACTGCCACGTGAGGCTCCATCTTCCTCTCCAAGCACATCCCCGAAGCCCAGGGCGAAGATGGGCTGAGGCCCCCAGCTCCATCTCCGTACCTGAGAGCCAGGGCAGGGCCAGACCTCTGTGAGGCACTTCCTGTCGCCCAGAGGAGTGCTTTGGGGGTGCTGCAAAGTAGCCCTGGGTCAGCCCAAGGGCATCCCTCGGGGCAGCCCAGCCCGACCTGGCTCGCTGGCTCGCTCGCCTGGGCACCGGCCCCTAACAGCCGCCTCCGTGCAGGGAGCGGGAGCCCGCAGCAGTACCACCCGGTGCCCCTCACCGGCCGCACCCAGATCCTGGCCAACAGCTCGCTGCTGATCCGCCACGTCCTGGAGGAGGACATGGGTTACTACCTGTGCCAGGCCAGCAACGGCGTGGGCACCGACATCAGCAAGTCCATGTTCCTCACCGTCAAGAGTGAGTCCTGCCCGTGCGGCCCTCCTGGCCCCCCACTCACCTGCCCCCGCCCGGCTGCCGCTGCTCCACCTGGGGGCGGGAGGCGGGGGCGGGGCTCCTGTCAGAGGTGCACTCGGGACCCTGGGGGGCACTCAGACCCCCGCTCACCCACAGCCGAGGCCCCTCCCTGAGCAGCCCGGCGCCCGGCCCTGTGGCCGCGGTGGGCAGTGGGTCAGCGGGGCGGTAGCTGGTGAGCAGTCAGGACAGGCTCCCGGTTTGCCGAACCCGAGTATCAGGTCCCGTTCCGTCCGCTCGGCTCTGTAGGTTGGCAGTTCCAGCAGCACCGTCGGACAGACGCTTAGTTCTGGTACTTTGCACACGCCTGCGGTATGTGGCGTGCCCGGGGCTTAGGGAGAAGAGCTCGTGCGCGGGGTGGGGAAAGGCCTGTGGGCAGAAACCCTTGGACGCCGCGTCCTGCCGCATGAGCCTCGTGGCCTTGGCCAAGTCGCCTCGCCCGTCTGGGCCCCAGCTTCTTCCCGGCGCCCAAGGTGTATTTCCACACTGCTTGAAGAACACGGGGACCGATCACAGAAAGGGGAAGGTACTTGGGGAAAGCCGCAGCGGCCACAAAACTCATCCCTCCGCACTCGGTGCATGGCTTCTGAATCCCGGGACCTACAGAGCTGGCCTCATGGGTCCCGGAAGCCCAGAACATTCCTGAATTCTGTGAAGTCTCACAGACATTCCCGCCAGGGGAGCCTGTCCCTTTCCACTCTTGGGGTCTGAATAATGGGCCCCAGGGACCCATTCAGACCATGTCAGAAGAACGGTGTCCGTCCGGCTCGGGGTCAGGACACAGCCGTGGGCCGTGAGGACGGTGATGGGAGTCTGTGCCTCACAGCAGGCCGAAGCCGGGCGTGAATCTGGGCGCCACGTTGTAATTATGGTGACCTTGACGCATTTGCCCGGCCTCACCGTGCCTCGTTTTCCTGGTACAGAAAACGGAAACCGGGCTAGTACCTTGACCCGTTAGGTCCGTGTCGAGGCGGAGCCCGACAGTGTGGCGGCGGCCCCCAGCCGGCGGTGGGGGCTGCCTGGCTCTGCCGTTCGTCCTCACAGCCCCCGCGAGGAGGGGTGGGAACGGCGGCCGTGTGGGGTCCCTCCGCCGAGAACCGGAGCTGCTTCATCGCTGGCCAGAGCCCGTGTGCGCTCGGCGCCAGGCGGGGAAGCCCGCGATCGATGCCCAGGGAGCTCCGGGCGCCGGGATCCCCGCCGGGGGAGCCGCTTCCCTCACACGATCAAAAAGCACTTTGTCCTTAATAAAAGCCGGCGATCAATCTACATCCCTCAGCCGGGGAGGACTTCGCTAATTCGCCTGCGTGAGGCGAGAGGAAGAGCGGCTCCTTCTGGAACCGTCCGTGGTGTTTGATCCTCTTCTCCTCGCTGTCAGCAGCAGAGATGAGCCCAACCCTTAGGCTTTATTTCCCCTTCTTTGCTCTTTGCTCTTTTTTTCCCCCTAAACGCGGGGATTCCGTCGGAGCAGCCTGGCTGCGGCTTTGAGGGACGTGGCAACGTGGGCAGGGGGTGGCGTGGCCGTCAGGAGGCTCGCTCACGTCAGGCTGCCCCTCGGGTCCCGGGGGGACCCTGACACGTCCCCTCCCCTCCCGGGGCTGCCGTCCACACCGCACAGCCCGGGAAGCAGCGATCTAACACCCAGAGGTACTCAGAGGAAGCACATTTTGTAAATCCAGCCTTGTGAGCATGTGCAACACAAAATCACGCACACGCACACACGGACATGCACACACGCATATGCACACACGTGCACGCACACACACACGCACGGACGCACGGGCACGCACACGCATGCACACACGGACATGCACACACGCACATGCACACACATGCACACAAACACACGGGCACGCACACACATGCACACATGGACACGCACACACGGGCACGCACACGCACGCACGGGCACACACACGCACACACATGCACACATGGACACACGCACACACGGGCACGCACACACGCACACACGGGCATGCACACACGCACACACACGCACATGCGCACACGGGCACGCACACACACATGCACACATGGACACGTGCACACACGCACACATGGGCATGCACACGCACACACGGGCATGCACACGCACACACGGGCCTGCTCCCTGATTTCAGCCGCCCTGTCACTTCCCTTTGCTTCCCTCCACAGTGAGGCTCGCGCACATGCCGCTCTCACATCTGCTGTCGCACCGACACCCCGGGTCACGTTGTCCCACTCGCTGCACCCCCTCCCCGACCCTCCGGGTCTCTCGGCACTTGTTCCCACAGCCTCTGCCCCGCCACCACCCTCAGCCACCAGGCTGCCTCCCAGCCGTGCCCTCCCATTCCCCCTCGCCCTCGTATGCTCCTTAGATGGCCTTTCCCGGATGCACATCCTGTGCCGCAGACACCCCCTTGTACCCCGTGCTCCCCGTGACCCGCCCCAGCCATGCCGGGGCCCCGGGGCTCCCTGAACGGCAGCAAGGCCAGGGCAGCTGAGGCCCGAGGGCGGTGGGCATGGACGGGCTGAGCGCGGCAGGGCCCCCGTCTGGGGCTGGAGGGTCTGTCCGCCCTTCCGTGGCAGCCTGACTCGGCCACACACCGTTCAGCAGCCGCACGATGTACCTGTGAAGCGCGACAGTGTTGGGGGGCCCTGGGGGAGGCACGGGTGCTCCCAGTTTTCTTGGGGAACTCCCCCCACGCTACCTGCTGCTGCGTGTACACAGCCATCCTGTTCCGGGTCACCGCCCCCAGCCGGTGCCCTCACACGCCCCCCGGGCTGCTCGGCCCCTTCCTCTCCATTCTCCCGGGGCCTCCTCCCATCTCCCGCTCTGGCTTCAGCTGAAAGGGCACAGGAAGCGGGGGGAGAACCTTCAGGAGCTGAGTGCACGGGTCACCAATGAGATCGCCAGAGGGCAAGCCATTCTTGGCCGCCCCGGGTCCTTCTCAGACGTGACACCACCCATGCTCCCCCCACCCACCTGCAGAGCCGGCCGCAGGGACCTGCCTCAGAGCCACTTCAAGGCCGCCCTCAAAGCCAGTTTCAAGGCCTGCCTCAGTGCCTCTAACACACTCAAGAAAACGTTGACCCAACATGGTTCCACCTTGTGAAACCTGGCGCTTTTTTTGAACTCTCAGAAGGCAAATTGACCTTAATCCCCACTTTAGGCAAATAGAAGAAAGCAAGTAAATAGATCAAAGGCACGTCCATCACCAACAGCACAAGTGTCACATTGGACATTTGTGTTTGGTTTCTGTTGGGAAGTGTCTACACCGTTGACCTCTACAGTTTCCAATGGGAAGTCAGCAGGTCTTCACTGAGCACTTCCTACACACGCCAATAAAACGTGGGGACTGAGAGCCTACACTTCAGAACCAGACAGACCTGGGTTCAGATCCCAGCTCTGGCGCCTGAAAGCCGTCAAGTCGTGGACGGTGATCTCTGTAAGCCCCAGTTTCTTTGTTTATTAAGTCTGAGATTATAATACTTTTTATTCATCAGAAGGGTTAACGTGAGGCGTGCGCTTACTGCGATCAATACGTGATGTGGCACAAAATACATATGCAATAATCAGTAGGAATGATGAGTTTTAGGTGCTGGAAACCTAGTGATGAGTGAGCCAGCGTTGCTGTTTTCGGTAATTTAGAATCCCGAGGAGGAAATAGACCCGTACCCCGAACGACTCTAGTGCACACCATGGTGGGGGCCTTCAAAGGCTAAGTCAGGGGTGGAGAAATCGGTTTTAACTTTGGGGTGAATGAGGGCGTGTTGAGAAGGCAATGGTCTCTATGTGGGGCTGGGAGGGCGTGAGCACTGAGGCGCGAGCGGACGGCGGTGGAGGTGGCCCAGCCCGGAGGAGAAAGCATCGCCAGGGCACGTGACAACAAAGTCCCCGAGTGTCCTCTGGAGAGCTGGGCACTTAGGTGTCTGCTAGAGGCTGGGAGGAGGAAGGACAGGGAACTGACATGCCAGGTGCCTGTGGTTTTCGGAAGCCAAGCATTTTCTTTCTCAGTAGCCAGCCGGAGTTCCGGGAGCCCAGGGGTCTGACGGGAGCCAATGCTTGCAGAATTGCCACCTACAGCCTTTCCTCGGGGCCTTGGGCTGCTAAGGGCGTGTTAGAGCGAGTAGGTGGTTTTCCAAGCCCTGGACCTCCTTGTTGGCCACCGACCAGGCCGACCCGACAGGCCCCCGGGGCACTGGTGTGAGCTCAGCCTGTGACGGCCTGAGCGTCCAGTTCAGCCTTGCCACCGTCACAGGCCAGAACGTAATAGTTTATGAAGCTCTTCCCATGCGTTGCCGGTGCGGTCAGCAGGCAATAGCTCCATCTTAAGGAAGGGAGAGCACTGGGTCACGGTCGCTGGCAGATATGGTCCCAGCTGGGACCAGAACTTGCCTCTGTGGACTCAGGGTTTGGTCGAAAGAGCCAAAGATCTGGAGGCAGAGGCCCAGATGCTGGTCCTGGCTCCGTGACTCCCCAGCCACATCCCTGAGAGCCAACCCTGACCTTCTCTGCGCCTCGGTTTTCTCATCTGTACTAGGAGCGGCCTGCACTGGCATCCAGTCTCTAACTGATCCCAAGTCCCCTTCAGCGCAGACGATTCTGGCAGGTGCATGTGGTCCTTCCAGGGCACCAGACCTCCTCCCAGAACCTGGTTGAAAATCAATGTAATTCACAGAAGAAAATACCACATCCAGCTACCTTTTATCTCCTTTTTAAAATGCAAAACAGAGAGAGAGAGAGAGAGAGAGAGAGAGAGAGAGAGAGAGAGAGAATGACCAAAAGCAGGAGGAGGAAACAGTCCCTGCTCCAAGGGGCACACAGAGGACAAGAATAAACCATCTTCAAAGGGAACGCTTCGTGGAGAGGCGGGTGCAAAGTCAGGCTGCTCAGTGTGCCGTGCAAGGGGCTGGTCGTGCTAGGACGTGGCCAGCACGTGGCACTGCTCCCCGGACTCCGAGGCCCTCGCATGCAGCAGGTGACCTGGTTAGACGGCTTCTCCTATATCCCCCAGACTCCCTCCGCCTTGCACAGGCTCTTTGTTTGGTCTGAGTTTTGATTTGTTTGTTTAGCAAAATGTCAGACCAATTAAAGCCAGAGCCGAGAGCCCCTCGCGAGCTCAGCCATGGGCAGGCGGGAGGCAGGGAACGGAGCCAGCGGGGCCGGAGGAGTGGCCAGACCCGTGCTGGGGAGGGAAGTCCCAGGCCTGGCTCGCGCTGACCGCTGGTGTAGCACAGAGGGCAAGAAGTCTGTGGGTCCAGCGACCCAAGATGGGCCTCGTTTCAAACTTGCCCGAAGGTAAGTCTTCCTCGTCGGGCAGGGCAGCACCTCCCGCAGACTGGTGACCTGGGCTCCTCTGCCCCAGCATGGCCCCCCCACACACACAGGGAAGGAGTCACAGGAAATGAATACCCAGAGCCCACACTCCCATTCTGGACCACCTTCCAGGAAATGCCCCGGGCTGGCTTCTAGGATCTTCCACAGTGTCTTCCTCGACCCGTCCTCCCAAGGCCCTGGCCCCCTGCCGGCAGCATCCCCCAGGCCTGAGGGAAGCCATCCAGGGCGTGCGGAAGGCACCAGGACGTGTGGCTCGGGATGCCCCCACGCATGCTTGAAGGGCCCTCTCCGCACACAGAAGAAACGGGCACGAGGACGCCCAGTGCCTGGCCCACGGTGTCCTCTGCGCTCCCGGCGGAAGGGCCTGGGTCCTCACCTGACTGGAGTCCCTTGCAGGCTGGGCCGGTCTTCCCTCCCCTGCGGGAGCACCTGCTTCTGGCACCAGCTCCGCAGAGGCCTCTGCCCACTCTGGCCTGCCTTGCTGGGGACAGCAGGCCAACTGACCCCAGTCCCGTCACACAGGGCCACAGGTCACCCTTTGGCCCTCCCCTCCGCCCTGCTGGCCCTCCCTGACTGGCTGAGGGGTGGGTAGGATGGCCTCTCTGCTAGTTCGGCACACAGTCAGGCGAGGAGGCCCGAAGGCAGAGTGGCGGGTAGCCGAGCAGGACTGCGCTCGGCAGCTCAGTCGCACTGGCCTGGGCCCGCCGCCGGCCCTGACACAGCCCGGGAGTTGGGGCGCGTCACCGACCCTGCTCACCCCAGCGGGGGTCACCGGTCAGCCTCACCGGGCCAGCCTAGGGCAGCGGAGGGACCCCACCCTGGTCTGTGGCAAGCTGAGGGCCTCTGCAAGCCTGGGGCTGGCCCCCCGTCTCTGGTAAAGGAGGGAGCGAGGGAGGGACGGGGTGAGGAGGAGGGAATGAGCCGCTGCGTGATTTCCATGGCAGTCGTCATCTGGCTGGCGCTCTGGCCTTATTGATGTCTGACTTCATAGCGTGAGAGTGGCACTTTGTCTCCGGCTCCCTCAAACAGGGGGGAGCGGAGAGGTCCCCGCCTGCGCTCCCCACCCCTCCACCCTCCCCAGGAGGTCTACAGCCAGGGCCCGCCCAGGCTCTCCCCTCCCTGGGCAGGACCC
This sequence comes from Suricata suricatta, assembly GCF_006229205.1. Classification (NCBI taxonomy): domain Eukaryota; kingdom Metazoa; phylum Chordata; class Mammalia; order Carnivora; family Herpestidae; genus Suricata; species Suricata suricatta. Next base: position 107,736,003 of record NC_043710.1, on the reverse strand, counting down.
AGGGACGCCAACAGGGGTAGATGGCTTAGGGGACAGGGAGGCCCTGAGCAGAGAGGGGGCGTCGTGGTCTCTTATCTCAGAGTCCCCCCGTCACACCCGGGGGGACTTCGTCTCCCTGGACTCTGTTTGCTCCTCTGTTAAGAGAAATCACAACCCTCTCCCTTCCCTCAGCCCCTAAGGCATGAGCAGAGCTCAACAAAGGGGCCACATTCCGGGCTTTACAGAAAAAAACCAAGTCTGAATCAGAGAAGTACGGGAGATCTTACTGACCTCAAGAGGCCAGCTGTGTCACCGCCAGGCCTCCGAAGGGTCCTCTGCAGGGTAGAATGACAGTGTCTGTGTGGCGCAGCCCCTTCCCCGGCCCCCCGGGCCCTCGCCACCATGACCAGCGGGGCCCCTGACGAGCGCAGCAGGACCTTACTGAAGGGCCCGGAGGAGTGGCTGACTGTGCCCGTGTGCAGCCTCCACTCCCAAAGTGCAAGTGCTTGTACTGGGGACGTTTGTCCCCAGGTGCCGTGGGGCCCTGCCCCCCGTTAGAGGTTTTCGGCAGCGGTGGCAGGTGGTCAAGGGGACCGTGAGCACAGGAGGGCGTCCAGAGGGGTCTGGGGCTCTAAGGTGTCATTCAAGGCCTTCCTTACGTTCAGCTCCAGCAGATCTGATGGACAACAGAATAATGTGCGTCCTACATGCTAATCGAGGTGCAGCAAACACTGTGGACCCGAGGGAGCGGGGTTCTCGCCGGGGGGCTCAGCTGACAGGCCCGCAAAGAGCTGAAGTAGGGCCTCCAAACCCCACCTAGGTGAGGAGCCCGGATCTGCTCCCCCAGTTACGGTCACAGCCGCTGCGGGTGGTGGGAGCAGAGTCAAGTGTCAGATCAGCCAAGCAGTAAACATGAGCTTCCTGATTAAATCACCCCCCCTGCCCCTAAGGACTTACCGATTAGTGAGGGAGCTGGAAACAAGGCAAGATCACATGCAAGGGGTCTGGGGCTATGGGTGCAATGTTAGGTCCAGGAGAAACCCCTGTGGACAGCATGGTCACAGAGTTTCCTAGAGGAGCGGGACTTGAGGCTTAAAGAGGAAGCGGTGGAAGGAACAGCATGAGCAAAGGCACTGGGGTAGGAAGCCGTGCGGGAGGCGGTGAGGAGAAGCCCTGGTCCTGGGTGGCAGCCCGGCATCAGGGGGAGCGCTGTCTCGGAAACAGTGGCCCTGAAGTGTGGGCGTGATGCTGGGATCTCAAGCGGGGCAGCTAAGAGTCGTTACAAAGGAACAAGCCCGGCGTTGATGATGACCTGGACCAAGGAGGCGGGAGAGGCAGGGCCTGAAGCCGAGGAGAGAAGCGCCGTGGCGCCACCAGTAGATGAGGACGGGGGGCGGGGTCAAGGTGGGGTGGGGGGTGCTCTGAGGCAGCCGGGCTGGGCTGCTGGCCCAGATGCAGTGCCCGCGCCCCTCGGGCGACGCACGAGTCAGTGTGTGGCTGGCAGGTGTCCCGTCCTGGGCCAGAAAGGAGGAGACTGGGGGGCAGACCGGAGAATCCCCGCCCCTGCCCCTCCCCCAGCCCTGCCCCGTCCTCAGGGCCCCCAGCCCCGGAGCCCCGGGCTTCCGTCTGGCCTCTCAGGTCTACGGAGACTGGAGACGCGGCGAGTCAGGGAGGCTCACCGAGTGAGTGCCTAGCCCGGGGGCGGGGGCGGGTCGGCGTGTGGCCCGGACACCCCGTTGCACTGCTTCCCTACCGCCAGCCTGTGCGTGGTGGGTGTAACGGGAGCGGGCCCCCCACGGCGCAGGGCGAGGACAGCCACACGGCCCCGCCTCCGGAAGCCCCCCCTCCGCCCGCGCTCGGCATGAAGGTCTCTCTCCCGAGCTGGACCCCTGCGTTCGCTTCCTTGGACCAGACCTGTGTTCCCCGCAACTCGGGGGGCGGAAAATGCGGAGTCAGGATGTCGGCAGGGCGGCGCTGTCTCCGCGGGCTGTGGGGAGGGTCCCTCCGTGCCTCCTCGGGGGCTCCTGCGGCCCTCGAGTTGTGGGGGCAGCGCCCCGGCCTCCGCCCGCCCCCCACGGCCTCTCCCCGCGAGCCCTCACGCCTCTTTTCCTCTGCGCGTGTCTCTCCTGAGGACGCTCTCTTTGCCAGGGACATGGGCCCGTGGCAGTACCCGTGCCCAGTGACCTGTTCGATCCGAGCGTGCTTCCCGGGAGTCTGAGGCTCAAACGCCCTCCCTCCCAACATCCCACAACTGTCCTTGTCTAAGTGCAGCCGCCTCCCAGCCAGCGACTCCTGTGCGCCGGGCCCTGGAGCCGGCGGGGCCCAGCCTGGCTGGACGCGGCCTCGCCCCTTCCTCCGTCTCCCCGGCCACGGCTGCCTTCAGGCCGCCGTGGCTGAGCCGAGTCGGCCTCACGGAGCCGGAAGTACGTGCTGTCTGGCCCTGGACCGAGCCGCCCGCTGGCTCCTGGAGCAGGGCGCTCGCGGCGACAACCTAGAAGGGCTTGCCCAGTGACTAGAGAAGGCGTCACCTCCTCCGGCTTCGGAAAACGTCCTGATGTTCAGGGTAACCTCAGAGCTGAGTGTTCTCTCATCTCTGGAATGGGAATAAAAATGCCTCCCGCCGTCTAGGGTGGTGGGGAAAGAGGGAGAAGTTAATGAGGTACCTCACCAATCAAGAGCCGAGGCGCGTTACTCGTGTTAGCCATTCTTATTATGAGCTCTCATTTCCCCAGCACTCCGGGGAGAGACCAGAGACCGGGGAGAAGCGGGTCCCCACTCCGACGCGACATGACTCCCCAAGTCCGCTCTTACGCTCCGGGGCAAGCGGCCCAAGAACTGACTGACCCCATTTCCGAGGTGGAGAAAGCGAGGCCCGGCGGGTCTCCACTGAGACCAGCCTGGAGCGGAAGCATGTCTGCAGTCCAGGCCTCACAGGCCCCGTCCTTGCGGACCCTCAGCCCAGCCTTCACACACAGGCCGCACGCGCCCGGGCGCTGGCCAACTAGGGTCCCGCGGGCGTGTCCCCGCACCCCTCAGAGCGAGGCTGGCTGCATCATGCGATCTGAATTCATCTCATGCTTCAGGGGGAGCCTGGCTAATCAGGGGCGACACGGGGCCCCAGTGGGCGCAATCAGATTAACAACGCCCGCGCCCTGGCTCTTCGAGAAGGGAGCAAACGAAGCGGGCACCAGAAGGCGCCCCCTCCCCGCCAGCTCCTCCCTGGGGAAGCGGCCGCCTGGCTGAGCTCACAGAGCCCGGCCCACCGCCCGGTGCCAACAATGCCCCTTTGTGCTCTTATCTCTCAGCGCCAAACCGGGCTCCCTTCTCCTGTTCTTGTCACCACCTTGTTAACAAGGAGCAGACACAAGCCTGGGGGGAGGCAGGGGAGGGGGCCGCTCACCTCAAATGGGTGCGTGTAATCCTTCCAGAAGCAAAAGATGACAGCTGCTGAGCCGAGGGCTCCCTTCTCTGACAAGCGGTTTACATGGCTCTCGAGAGCCTTCTGGGGGCCGGGGTGGGCGGCGCGTCGCTGTCCCCTGGAAAACCCTCTCCCAGAGGGCAAAGAGGGGGACGTCCCCCACTAGGGAGAAGCTCTGTGCAAATCCTAGAGGCGTCAGCTAGACTCCAGAAGGACTTCCTGGGAAAGTAAAGCTGCCTTGGAGACCGTGAAGAAGAGCGTGACTTCGCTGTCGTTTCTCTGGTCCTGGGTGTCCTCCCGCGACAGAGGAGGGACCAGAGCCGGTCTTCTCACGGGGAAGGTGGAAGATGAGGGCCGCCCAGCCCTGCGGTTCCTCCCCAAGCCAGCTGTGGGCGCCCCCCGAGCCCCCGTGTACTGACTGAGTCAGCGCCTCTGAGCACGGGGACCGTGCCCTAAGAACCATTTTGGAGGTTTCCAGGTAATTCGTATGTGTAGCCGGGTCCGAGGGCTCCTGAACCCTCTCCGCCAGCCTCCCTCCTAGGAGACAGAGCAGCCCAGCCCCTGGTCTCCTGGTGCCCATCTTCTTCCCCCCAAGCGTAAAGGCATTTCTCTTCAAAGAGGCTGGGCTCTTTGCCCCCACCCCAGCGCTGGTGACCAGCCGCCTGTCTGCTGCCCTTCTCTGGCCGTCGTGGGTAAAGCCGCAGCGGCGAGCATCCTGCTCTGCCACTCAGTAGCCGTGTCACCTTGGGCAGCTTCCTTCTCTGAGCCTCAGTTTCCCTATTTGAAAAGTGGGGACCAAAATCAGGCAGCTGTGAGGATGGCGTGAGTCTGTGCAGCGACGGCGCGGCCCTGGGAGCGTGAGACACGTGAGGACCGCACCCGCCCAGGGACGGGACAGGGGGCGCCGCTGTCACACGTCACCGGCCTCGCCCGACAGCCGGGGGCATTCTCGGTCTCTCTTCCACCTTCTCCCTCCCACACACACTGTCCCCTCCTCTGGGTATTCGTAAGGGACTCTTCCCTCCCTGGTGACTTGGGGACTTGTCAGAAACACCAGCTGAGCTCCACCACCGGGCGGAGGGAGGGAGGGACACAGAGGACGCCTGACTCGCCGCCGGCCCCGCCTGGCCCCCCGGCCCCCCAGCCCCCCGGCCCCGCTGGCTCAGCCCCGCTCCTGGCCCAGGCTCCCCTGGGATTCGTCAGCATGCCATCACCCCCACTCAGCTCCCCACTCCTGAGATAAAGCCCAGGGTGGGAGAAAAATCGAGCAGGCAGAAGAAGGCTGGACTGGAACCAAAGGAAAGGGAGCTGATGAATTGTCAGGGGACTTGGGGCTTGGCCTCCTTCCTGCCACTCAGCAGCCGTGTGACTGGAGACAAATCCCTTAATGTTTCTGAGCCTCCACGTCCTCACTGGTAACCTAGGGACCACCTCCCAGCCCCCTCCTCAACAAGAATCAAGCTCCTTACAAAGGATGCTCAAGGTCCAGGAACTTTCCCCCGCCTGGGAAGGAGGGCCCCGGGGTCGGGGGCAGGGGGCAGCTGGGGGAGCAAGGGGGGGGCCCCAGAACTCCGTCTCCAAGCCTGGGGTCGGTGGGAAGGCCTGTGGACGCTGGGGATGAGCCAGGAAGCAGAGCTGTCTCACGGTGCTATAAAAAATCTATCAGCCTCTCACATCAAATTAAAATGTAAATAGCAGCTGGTCCGGGCAGGACCCGGGGGTGGCAGGGGCCCGGCCCGCGAGTAATTTCACAGACGGGAACCGGTTACATCGGATTCTGACAACTGTCTTGTTTCTGAAATTGATTTCCTCTCCCCTCGGCTTGCTGCCCCAGGAGGGTCCCAGGCGAGGGGAGGGGGGACCCCGCTCAGCCTGGCGCCTTTCTCCTCCCGTGACGCCTGCCAAGAAGGCCCCAGCGGAACCAGGAGGAGAAAATCTGAAATGTTGGCGTGGCTGGAAGGCGGTGGCCTGGGCACCGCAGGCCTGGCAAGGCTCCTCCCCGCCCTGGAGAGAGCGTCACTGTGGACCCCAGCAGGGGGGGCCCGGGGCACCGGCAGGGACAGGAGAGGAGCCCACAGGTGCGCCGAGGGCTGCACAGAGACACTTCCGCCCTGGGGAGTCACAGCCAGAGACCAGGACACCAGGACACTGCAGTCTAAGACACGCAGCGTGCCAGGGACGCCCTGTGCCCGTAGGAGGGACATGCACAGTGACATGGGGCGTCAGGGCAGGGAGGCCCTCTGTGGCCTGCCCCGGAGCTGCTCTGGTTTGGCCATGCATAGTGCCAGGCACCGGACCGGGCGCTGGGGCTGTAAAGCTTTGGACCAAAACTGGCTCCATTCTCGCAGGACCTCAGGGAAATGCCTGCCCGGTCCCTCTCCGCTAAAGGGGCTCTGTTGGAGGGAGCTGTGTGTTAGAGACGCTGGCCTACGTGGGGCTCCCTGATGCCTCTCCACCCACGTCCCCAGAGAGTCCCCCCTGCACCCCTCTTTGCAAAAAGAAATTCGGTTTTCCTGGCTGTTAATTGAATTACACTGCAGGAAAGCAGAGAAAATGTATCTCATTAAAGCCTCCTGTGTCCTATTGGCGCATCATGTGGCCTATGTGGCTGCTATTAGCATTTGTCACACAGGACTCAGCCCTGCGCCTACAGTCCCTTCTTCTCGTCCCCCGCTGTGCCTCTAAAGCTGCCGTCCCTGAGGCCTGCCCGGGAGTGGCGGGGGGGGGGGGGCGCTGCTCCCCACAGAGGAACCCCAGCTCTTCCGTGCCAGCCACGTCCCGCTTTCCCGGGCCCGATACCGTGTGCAAGCACGGCAGACAGACTGCAGGCGGTGGCCGTCCCTGCACCCACAGTTGCCCGCTCCGCCGTGGGCATCCACCCGGGGAGGCCGTGGGGCTTGGTGAGGAAACACATCGGGACCAGGCTTTGGAGCCGGGAACGTGGACAAGACCTGCCTCACATGAGTTAGTTCAGTTAAACTTGTAGAGCGCTGCCGCCCCGGGGAGAGGGTACGCTCCCAGGGAGAGTGCGTGCGCGCGCACGTGTGTGTGCGTGTGCGCGCACGCATGCGGAGGGTGGGTGCGCTCCTGTAATGCAGGGCTGCGGGGAGATGGGCCTCAGACACCGCACCAGGGTACCGACAGCCACGTGATGTTATGTGTACCGACACCAGGCGGGAGTCCATGGCAAGGATGTCACAGCACAGACGCCGTGGGTGACTGTGTGGGTGACTTTGGGCTGCGTTCCCGTCACCGTGTGCGCGCGTGCCGTATCTCTGCTCCTGTAGGCAGGTGACTGAACATGACCGTCTCTCTAGAGAACCCCGGGGCGGGGGGCCTGCCTTCCATGCAGAAAGCCCTGTGGGGCACAGAGCCGTGGGGCTTCAGGTCCAGTCGTGTTAGTGACTGTGAGTCAGTGGAGCCGGGAGACCTTGGGATCCAGAGCAGGAGGCAAGAGGGAGGCGGAGGGAAGAGGGGAGAGCAGGTGGCCGGGCACCTGCTGCCCTGCACCTCCCTCTACAGGGGGCGGCCCCTGAAGTCCCTCCGTCCAGCAGCCGCGAAGGGCTGAGGCCCCCAGTCTGTGGGCACAGGAGGGCACTGTGGCCCGTGGAGGCCGGGGAAGGGGTGCAGTGGACGAGTCGTCTGATCTGGTGCCGGCAGGAAGACGGTGCAGGGCAGAGGAGAGAGGAGCAGGCCTTGTGATTCCGGCCGGGATGGAGGGCCACAGACTCTGGCGCGCAGAGAGGAGTGTGGTGGGTCATACACCTGCCTCCCGGGCCAGTGAGCTGGGTCCCCAGACCGTCTGCCCCTCCCTCCCGAGACCCAGGCCCTCCAAGGGCAAGGGCCTCCCGTCCTGCAAGGCTCCCCTCCGCTTTGCCCAGGGTGGCCTGCTTCTGGTGCAGTAGGCAGTCCAACACTTTCCCTCAAAGCAGACACTACCAGAAAATTCTGTCTTAGGCCAAACAGGAAGTCTGTCCTTCCCCGTGAACAAGAACCGTCACGCCTCGTTCCCATCCCCCTCCCTGCAAGTTACAGGTCCCGAGTTTGGGGCCACTCCAGATCTCACGGTTTGCAGTGGGCACACCTTCCTGGCCCCCCTGGAGCTCATTTGTGTCCCCCGTCGAGCGGAGTGTCCAGCATGAGTCTTCGTGTTTCATGAGTCCAGGGCTGGCGTGTGCGGCTGAAGATCTGGGGCGTCTCTCTCCCGGGCCGTGTGGCCATCAGCCTTGGCGTCACAGCCCCGTGTGGCGGCCCTCCGGAGGCACTGCTGCTTCTGGCAGGGTGACTGTGAGCGAGTCACATCCCCGCTCGGCCTCAGTTTCTTCGTTCGTAGGACGAAGGGTCTGGGTCCCTCGACAGGAACAAAATCAAGTCGCACGTGTAATTAGAAGTCTTCTCATGGTCCCACATTCAAAAACGAAAAAGAAACAACTGCAATTCGGTGTAAGAGTATGTAGTTGACTCGAACAGTGCAGGGGGGAAGGGTGCCCATCCCCCACAGCAGCCAAAATCCCGAATATAACTTCTGGCCCCCCCAGAACTTGCCCACTAATCACCTACCGTGACCAGAGCCTTACCAGTAAGGGAAACAATCCGTTAACACATACTTTATATGTCATGTGTCCTGCGGACGGTGTCCTTCACGATAAAGTCACCTAGAGAAGAGAAAGTGTTAGTAGGAAAATCATAAGGGAGAGGGAATACATTTAGTGCGGGCTGTGCTTATTTTTTGACATCTCCCGTAAGCGGATCCGTGCAGTTCAAACCTGTGTTGTTCAAGAGTCAACTGGATTTTATGTAACTCAGTGTCTCTGAATTATAAACACGTAACCAGTATAACGTTCTCAGTGATACATTTTACATTATTTTATTTCTTCCTGTTTTTGAAGCCCAGGGCGTGTGGGCCACTCACAGCATATCTGTTTGTGGGAGCCACATTCCAAGCGCCCAGGAGCCACGTGTGGCCAGTAACGTTTTGTGGGGTCTGCACGTCTGGGGCCCTGGGATTCTGTGGACCAGCCTGGCGGATGGTCGTCTTGAGACAGGAGAGGGCGGGAGAGCCCTGGGATGGGAATGGCCCCCAGGTTCCTCCAGCGGCTGCTCTGTGGCAGGCCCTCGTGTACGTGGACTAATTCCCTCCCCCCCATAACCACTCTGCAGGGCGGTGGCCTGTCTTCATGCCACAGGTGATGGACCTCAGGTTGACTGTACTGTATTACAGGCTACGTGCTCGGTGAGGACACAGTGGAACCCACGCCCCCCGGCCCCCAGTCCCTTCAAGCTGGGGGTGGGGGAGCCACAGAAGAGCCTCCCCTTCTTAGATGGGCTCCTCTGAACACTCTCTGAGCTTTGAGGCTGTGAGAAGAGCTTTGGGTCGTGCTGCGTGATACTCACTACAATAACCGTCGTGAAAGGAACCACCCCGGCCCCAGGTGTGGGTGTTACTCAGGGCTGTCGGACCAAGTGGGCTCTGAGACCTGTCTGGGATCTCCAGAGGCCCTCTCGTCTCTAGTTGCCCCCATGTCTGTCTCTTTAAACAAACGTCATTGGGAAGACTCCCTCAGGTGCAACTGGCATGTATGGATGCACAGGTTGTGCACTGCTCAAAAGTGCATAGCCTAAAGGGGCAAATGGAATCTAAAACCTAGGTCTCTTTCCTCTGGCCAGACTATGGTTCTTGGCACCAGGTTGCATCCAGCCAGAGGGGTGCCTTTATAATCCACACACACGCCCTGGACAGGCTGGGGCAGCCCAGCCGCAGAACAGAACAGGGATGTGCTGCAGTTTTCTCGCTCTGGTGCAGAGCCTTGAAGTCGTCCTGCCAGAGAAAGACTCTTCCTTCCACCCCAACCCACTCCCGACTTCCTCAAACCTCTGACCTCTGCTGAGGCTCTGTCCTGCCCCCTCTCCCCATATGCACGTGCACTTGCACACGCTCATTCACTCACTCACACACGCACGCACACACACTCCCCTTGCATGGACGTCCCCCAGCTCCTCTGTGGCTTCAGCAACATCTCAGAAGGTCCTCTCTTCTTCCCCAGGAAGACCTCAGGGCTTGGCCTACTCAGGGGGCCCTGCCTCTGGCTATTCGCTGTGGGGAAGGCAGAGATAGCCCATGCGCCCCTGCGCCCACACCCCTGCATTTCAATCCTTCAGGAAAAAAAATGGAGGCATCTGCAATGCAAGGCCCGACTTGTTGATGTAAAACCTCACTCTATATTCTACCCAGGTTTATACGAGTGAATTATGCAAATCTTTGATGGAAAATATTCCTCCACACATCCTTGAGAGTGTAAAACCTTAGTCAATAATTCATACTCGATGTCTCTGACTGCGGGCTTTTTCTTCATTATAACTTGCACCTCGTTATTTTTTTTTGCGTTTTATTGTATATCCTGGTGTAATGCTGTGCATTATAAAATTTATCTGCTTCATTATTTGATGAGCTAGGACTGAGGATTGTGCTCAGAGGCTGGTGCGGGGGCCTGGGGCCAGGGCTGGCCTCGGTATCAAGTCCCGTGGACCGAGGACAGAGGAGGTGGCTGGCGGGCTACACGGTGCGGTTCAGGGACGCCAGACACTGCCCTTCAGCCCCCCCACACCTGTTTCAAATGTCTCCTCACCCACTGACAGGTGTCTCGGGTCACATCATCATTGTGTGATGTCCTTTGTCCTTAGAATTCAGGTGACCCTGGAGAGCTGCCGGGAAGAACTTTGTCTGAGTAGGTCTTTAAAACTTAAGGGGAGAGAAATCTTGAGGACTCTGGGAGGGAAAGAAGGGATCCGCCACTGGTGTGGAGCAGGGACACGGTGCCCCAGAGGGGAGCCAGAGGGGCGGTTGGACAGAGGAGACTGGAGGCCACTTTGCACGGCTGCCCGAGCGGGCCCTCGCCGGGGTGTGACGAGCTGGGTGCCCGGCTGCAGGGTTCAGTGTGAGGAGGGGTCCTCGCCCCACCACGGGCGGGGCTGGAAGGCGGAGTGATGTCTGGTCCTTACGTCCGCCACCGCTCAGCCCTGTCTGTGAGCTCCAGAATGGCCAGCGGGCTACCGGGCATCCCACAGGACAAGAGCCACAGTGCCCGGCACCCCCACAGGCAGGCCTTCCCAGGACGGCGGCGGGGAGGAGGCAGGGGCCAGCACGGCCTTGCAGGTGCATCGGCCCGCCTCGCTTCCCGGGGTCCGCCCTGCATACCGCTGCCTCTGCTCCAGCGGGCTCCATCGCCCGGGGCACCCATTCCTGCCATGTAAGTCCCGCTGTGTCTGGCGTGCATTTGCCCAGCACCGTATTGCCACCCTGCGCCAGGACCACTAGCTCGTCTGTGCTCACTGCTCCCGTGAGGCTCCTGGAGATCCGTTTGTCCTGTTCCGGGTGGACCCCGTGTGCCGCCTGCGCCTAACAGGCGCTCAGCAGATGCTTGCTGAGGGGACGCCCCTCAAAGGTCGTTTCTCCTGACCCCTCCGTGCGACAGTCTGCGGGTCTTCCCCGTTCGTGGTGCTCCAGTGAGCGTCTCTCCCCCTCCTCCCGGGAGGCAAGGACCCTGTCTCACGTCACGCGTGTCCCCCAGGCCTGCCACAGTGCCACGTGATGGCGTAGGCGCTCGATGCAGGTGGTTGAACTGGGTGGAGGACGGGGACAGGATTTCGCTGGCAGCTGACACCATGAGTCCCTCCCCGGCTGCGGGCCAGGCGCTCCGGCCCAGAAAAGGGTCAGGATCTAGATGCTGCTTTTCAGGACGCTGGGAGGGGCCTCCTGATGGCCAGCAGGGGCGTTGGCTGTTTCGTGATGATTTTCTCAGCTCAGCTGGGGGTGCAGGGAGAGACCTGCTCGCGCTGTGTGAAGGCCTTGATCATGAGGATGTTCTGGGGGTCTCCTGCTGCATGCGGTCTGGACGAATGGCGGGAGCTTCTCCGCTGTTCTGTAGGAGACGAGCAGAACCGCGGGGCCTGAGGCCTGGAGGCAGCCCGGGCCGCGGGCGCAAAGTGGGCGCCCCAGGGCTTTAGAGCAGGCCTGTCACTTAGCTGGGTCCAGAGACCACCCCCCACGGGGTCTCTGAGTCTGCGTGGGAGACGGGAGCACACTTTCCTCCCACCGACTTAAAGCTGAAACGTAGTCTCACCTGCCATGTTGAACGTTAGCAGCAGAGCGCCCCAGGGGCGGCCCGGGACCCCAGCACCCAGACCCCGGGGCGCTCTGAGGCCTCGCTTCTTGCCTGCACGCTCCTCGCTGCGCAGTCGTGCTGGTGCAACCCAGCGCCGGTTCGTGTTTGATAAAGAGTAATAAAAACCGTATGCTGATGTGTGATATATGATATGAAAAGTTTGCTTCTGAGGGTTTTTAATATTTGTATGACCACACCTCGATATATCCGTTTCCTTTGCAGTTCTGTGTATACGGTGCGTCTTAAAACGTGCGCAAAGGGGTCCATGGAGTGTAAGAATCCCTGGTGGAGAGAGGCCCCTCCAGCCACGGGTGGGGAGGGGGAAAAGGAGGACAGGCACGTGGGCTTTCCGGCAGCCCCCCACCATCTTTAACAGACCCGGCCCTGGGGCTGAGGCGCTCGAGGGGCGGGGCCGTGGGGCGGGGCCTCGGCAGCAGGCACACGCCCCGCCCCTCACTGGGGCTCCTGCGCCTCCTCCCTCCCCAGTCCCGGCCATGATCACCTCCCACCCCAACACCACCATCGCCATCAAGGGTCACTCCAAGGAGCTCAACTGCACGGCGAGGGGTGAGCGCCCCATCATCATCCGCTGGGAGAAGGGGGACACCGTCATCGACCCCGACAGGGTCATGCGCTACGCCATCGCCACCAAGGACAGCGGCGACGAGGTGGTCTCCACGCTGAAGGTGAGCCGCCACGCCCCCGTCTCGGGGACCCCCAGTCTGTGACAGTGGGGAGCCTTCAGTGTTACGTCTGTAGCTAATGGAGGTAAATGGGGGTCTGGGAGCCCCTCCCCTCATCCCAAAAGCATCTTCCCTTTCCTGCCATTTCCCTTCCTTCAGGGACCCTCACTCTGCCTCCTTCCTGACAACCCCACAGCCATTAAGTGTGTGGGACCCTCAGCCCTTCTCGCTTTCCTGGACCCCTGGGCCCCTCCCTCCCTCCTGGACCCCTGGGCCCCTCCGCTTCTCCTCGGACCTTCAGCCCTTCCCTCCCTCTGGAGAGCCCCTCAGCCTGTTTTCCCCTCCCCCCTGGACCCCTCAGCCCTCCCCCTGTTCTGACACCCCTCAGCCCCTCTTCCCCACTCTCGCCGGGTCCCTCAGCCCCTGGCTTTCCCCCCCGCCAGGGCCCCCTCAGCACCTCCCTGCATGGACTCTCCGCACCTCTGTCCTTGGAACTTTCTGGGAAGAGAAGCCCTTGACAAGCCCCTGTGGGTCCCCTCCCAGAAGAGGTGGCCTTGCTGGCCCCCACTAGCATGAGCCCCCTGAGCAGACAGCTCTAAAGCACTCTCCCCATTTCCTCCCTCTCTCCCCGTCCTCCTGCCTGCGGGCCACCTCCCAGCTCAAGCCAGCTGACCGTGGGGACTCTGTGTTCTTCAGCTGCCACGCCATCAACTCCTACGGGGAGGACCGGGGCTTGATCCAACTCACTGTGCAAGGTACCCTCCCCTGCCCCGCTGTTCCCAGGCCCCTCCCCCACCGGGGAACTAGGTGCCCCCTGCCAGGCCCCCGGGAGCCAGGTGCCCGCTGCCAGCCCCCCCAGGAATGGGGCCACCGCCCACACGGCCCACACCGTGGTGGAGGCGACAGGAATGGCCTCTGAGAAGAGCCGCCCTCACTCTCCCTTCCGGCCAGAGTGGGGCCCTTACAGGCACACTTCGGACAGCAAGGCTCACACTGGCCACAGTCACTGTGGAACACACTGCTTCCAGAAGTGGGGTCTCTGGGTTTGTGGGCCCGGACCCGGGGGGAGAGGAGGGCGGGGGGGTCAAGGGGGAAAAGTCGGGGGCTCTTCCTGGGCGACAGACAGGCTCTCGGGCCAAGGAAGAGAGGGGGCCAAACAGGAGGCCAAGCCTAGCCCCCCGCCTCTGCGCCGCTGGGCCTCCCCCTGCCCACCTTGCCCCTGGGTTCAGGGCCCTCGGGAAGGCCACAGTTGACCCCAGGCCCCAGGACACGGCGGAACCCTGGTCTTCTCCGGAGATAGGCAGGAGGCCACGCCCCCTGCGGCCGTCCTCACTTCTGCCCCTTCCTTCTGCGCTCCCCAGAGCCCCCAGACCCCCCGGAGCTGGAGATCCGGGAGGTGAAGGCCCGCAGCATGAACCTGCGCTGGACCCAGCGGTTCGACGGGAACAGCATCATCACGGGCTTCGATATCGAGTACAAGAACAAGTCAGGTAGGGTGAGGGCTCGGCCCCCGCGGCTCCCTAAGTGCGGGGCTCAGGTCTGTGAGAGGGGCAGACACACCCCCACTTGATGGGGAGGGAGAGGCAGCCCCTTCTTCCCAGCACTGTCCTGGGCCAAGGTCAACAAGGCCCAGAGGCCAGAGGCTGTGGGCTGTGTCTGTGGGGTCAGAGACATCACGGATCTGACTAGGTCATCTGGGCACTCGTGGTCTGGGGGGATGGGGAAGCCTGGGGCATCAGAGAGCTGGTCCTTGCTGGTCTGGGGGGAGGGGAGTCCCCGGAAAAACCTAGATCTAAGTTTTGTCCTCCTGGGATCCCTTCAGAGCCCTCCCCTGGGACCCCAGCCAGCACCCGTGAGGCTGTCTTCCACTGTGACGCCCTGCAGAGCAGAACGACAAGGGGCCAGGTCTCTGGGGAAGTGGGGGCCCCGTGGTCAGGGGGCAAGAAGTGGCAAGGTGGGGCCTCCGAGCGGGCAGGAGGCCTGGGGCGGACGGAGCCACAGAGTTGTGGCAGGACTCACGCTTACGTCTGTGTGACTCTGGCTGGCTGTGAGAAATGGGCCACCGGCGCTGCCCCCAAGAGGGCACCTGGGTGGCACCGCAAGGCAAGCCTACTTCTCAGTCTGGATGCTTTGGGACCTTTTGCATTCACAGAAGCCTATGTCTGTCCGCTTTCCAGAAACAAAAAATGAAATGCAAAGAGGAGCCTGGATAACTCACCCCCCCGCCCCCCTTCCTCTGCCAGCTCCGACCTGCCGTCCAGGTCTCCCTGCAGATCCCAGGCTTTGTTTCTCCCGAGGGCTTCCAGATGCTTCCTTAGCACAGCGCAGGGTCAGTGCTGGCAGGGTGTCCTCTCTAGAAGGACCGAGTCTCCGTCCCTGCTGTCGCCTGGCCCCTGGCACACCGGCCACCCCACGGTTGGATGCGGGCTGACGGCCGATGGTCGAGTCCCGGTGGGACCCGGGAAAGCTCGCGTCTCAGCTGCGCATTCGCCTCTTGAGAAGCGGCTCCGTCCGGGACGCCGGGTCAGCCGTCTCCGGTACAGGCGTCTGCAGGGGGGGCCTCCGGCCCTTGGAAGCTCACTCTCTGGTTGGGGAGGAAGGTCAGGCTCCGCCGGCCACCCGGGAGTCCGTCCCTGAGTGCAGGAGGAGGGTGGCCCAGAGCAGCGACCGCCACCAACAGCCGCGTCAGGGAAGGTTCTCCGGTGTCCCTGCCGGTGCCGCATGGAGAGCTAGGACCTGAAGGTTGAAAGGTGACAGCCTGGGTCCAGGGACAGGGGGAAGGGCAGAGCCCTGAGCGTTTACTGCAGGGAGTGGCCCTCCTGGCACAGGGCTCTTGGGGACGGTTCTGGGGATGAAAATGTGTGCTGGGGCCTCTGGGCTGAGCCTTTGGGGAAAGGTCAGTAAGAGCCCCTCTCAGTGGCTCCCAGAGAGAGACGTGGGTCCCACGGCACCCTGGAAAGGGTCATCGAGCATCCGTGGAAGAAGGGGCATCTGGGAGGCAAGCAGGAGGCCGTGGCAGGGGAGAGGCGGTGAGCGGCCAGGCCTCGGCAGAGGCACAGGGCACAGAGGGGAGAGGGCTGGCTGTGTCCCTGTCACACCTCAGGGCCACCTGCGGCTGGCTGGTCACACCCCCGTGTGGCACGACGTCTCCGGCCAGGTTCCCGGGGCTGCGGGGCTCTGTGCGTCCTTGTCAGAGTGCGGGGGGCGGCCAGGGCTGTCACCCACCCCCTCCCCAGCGTCCCTAGCAGCCGCCTCCCCGCCCTCCTGCCCCCTGCGGCCCCGCTGTCTGATGTGTGGGAACCTTTCCTGGGGCACCGCCGCGCAGGGCAAAGCTGAGCGCATCACAGTCTGGAGAGCAGTGCGGAAGGAGACGGCGGGCGGGAAGATGCAGTTCTCAGAGCAGGACCGTGTCTCCCCTGCAGGATGAAGACACGCCGCGCCCGCCCCGCAAGCGGAGGGGGGGCGGGGCCGGGAGGGGGTGGGCAGAGTGCGGGGCGGGGTGACGGAGACTCTCCCCTCAACCAGGGCTTTGCGTCTCTAGGAAGATAGATCACGGGATCAGGAGCACGGAGATGCTGCGGGTCCTTCCCCCCAGCTTTGGGCCGGACCGGTCCATCCCGGGGGACGTCTGTGGAGGCGTCCGGGAAGGGGGTTCTGGGGGACTCCTCATCAGCGTCAGCTAGCGGCCGTGAGCACACGGGCTCCGGGCTCCGGCCGTGCGGTGGGAGCGGTGATGCCCGTCTCGTGGGCTTGTTCTGAGATTACAGAGGAGGCATCTCGGGGCGCCTGGGCGGCTCAGTCAGTGGAGTTCCATCTCTTGATCTCAGCTCAGGTCTTGATCTCATGGTCACGAGTTCAAGCCCCAAGTTGGGCTCCACGCTCACTGTGAAGCCTACTTGGAAGAGAAAGAGAGAGAGAGAGAAAGCATCGAGCACAGGGCTGTAGTACACCTTTAATAAATGTGAGTTCCTCTCTCCTTTCTAACTCACATACCTCATGTGGCAATTTATAGTCCCAGGGGCCTCGCGGGCTGAAATATGTGTCTGTCAGTCAGCAGCATGTACTGAGTGCCAATAATTTTTTGCAGAATCATGCAGCAGCCATGTGGTAGGGAAAGAAAAAGAAATAAGCAACAGAGTGTTGCCCTTGAAGCTTACAGGGCGGATGGAGTGAGAACATGCACTGTGTACACACCCGCACACACGCATGCACACACACACACACACGCACACACACGCCTGCAGAACCATCACGGAGCACTCCCCAATCACGGGTAACACACCGCAGACTGTACTACGTGATAACTGAAAAAGGTATCCTAGGGAACAGATGGGTGACTCGAAGGAAGGCGAGCCTGTGTGTGTGTGTGTGTGTGTGTGTCTTCCACACATGGAAGCATAGAACAGAACGGCTCTCGAAAGCAGGAGGCTGGGGTGGACCGAGCGTCGGCGCTCTGTGATCCTGAGCAAGCCACTCCGGACATCTCTTCTTCAAGTGGAGACAATGGCACGTAGCTCTCAGGACAGCTGCACGGAGTGCGAGTGCAGTGGCTCTTACACGGCACAGCTTAGCACAGAGCCTGGCACGTCCATACCCCCCACGGGCCCCTATCCCGTGCCTCTTTCTCCCTCTCTCTCTTCCTCCTGCCCTGGACCCCTCCCCCCCGCCCCGTGCTGGGACCAGACCAGCTGCTCCTGACCCCCTTCTTTGCCTCAGTTTTGTCTTTGCCAGGCTTTCTGCCGTGTTGCTCATCGTGCTAATTTTCCAAGGGGAAATTACCAAGTCTGCCCTTCCTACACCACCCGGCTCACGCTGACTTCTCCCGGCCCCAGGCAGCAGAGTAATAATACATGAATGCTGAATGATAAATAGCACCGTCCGCACAGATCTGTCAGATGGCGCTCTGCAGTTTTAAAAATGCAGACACTACGTTTCACTTCTGTTCCCCAAGCGAGGAGCAGGGTGGGTTCTGAGGACGGCCTTCCAGAAGGCCGCCTCCTGGTGCGAGCTGCCGGCCACCGTGGGGTGACGGGCCTCGGTCCGCGTGAGCCGGAGCCCGGCTGTGAGAGGGGCTGCGACCGGGGCATTGTGTGCGGCCCGTTGTGACCCAGGGACCCTCTTCTGGGCGCTCCAGAGAGATGGCCGTGGAGGGGGGAGGGGCTCAGCCCCGCGCTGCAAGGAGAGAGTCAGAGACGCAGAATGGATTTGTTTCCCAAACGCAGGCGGCTAAATGCTCCAGAGGGGGCTTTTGTCCAAGCCGCTCTCTCTCCGGCAAACGTGTCTCCTGAACACCAGAGGCCCCGGGTTCCCTCCCGGCGAGCAGTCCACAGAGTAGAAGGCGCTGACATCTCCCTGGCCGCTTCCTTATTTTTTAAGAAGAATATTTTTGCATCAGAAACCCTTTGATGAAGAAAGGGAGAGAGAGCCCTTAATGAATTATGTTAATCTGGGTAAGCCAGGCTCATATGAAAGGGAATATTAAAAGAGACAATATTCGCCAAACCCAGCTCAGTACTCAGAGCTGAAAAGGAAAGAGAAGAAAATAGGGCCCCTAATTTCAGCTCTTCAGGGTCAGAGAGATGGCAGTGATCAAGTTTGGAAAATCAGCCAGAGGCCTTCAGATTTGACTCTGATGCATTAGTCTGAAAGGGCTGTGGAGAGAGGGTTTTTGTGCCAACATCAAAACTGATTTGGGAACGCAAGGTCAAATCCACCGACAAGCGGAGAGAAAGGGGCCGCTTTCTGGGACACTTCTCGCCCCGACCCTCCTGTGACTGGCAGCCTCATGTGGCAGGGGAGGGAAAGGCAGGCCCGTATTTGTTGTGACTGCAAAAGGCAGAGGAACTCCAAGTCCAAAGTAAGGGACAAGATGGCTCAGATCTCACACCAACCGTGGGCTTCAGGCACCCAGCACATGCCAAGTGGAGACAGGCAGAGCCTTACACACGCTCCGGCCTTCAGGCAGCTTCGCGTCTCCTTGGCCAGGTGCTGCAGGAACAGTGAGCCCTGTGCAGCGAAGAGGCTGTAGCGGCTGCGGGGGTTCGGAGGAAAAGAGTGACGAACAACGGAGCCGGAAAGGTCTACCCAAGCCAGATGTTGTCGGGCCTGGGTCCTGAGAAGGACCTCTGTTTTTACCCCACGAGCAAAGAAAAACTATAGAGGAGTTTTCTGCAAGGGGAGAGCAGGATCAGATTACGTTTGGGAAGTCCGCTCTCGCTGCCAGGATGGTGTGGGGGCTGCAGGGAGCGCTGGCCCCTGTCTGTGGGGTACAGGACGGCTGCAGTGCAGCGGGCAGACGGGAGGCGTGCACAGTGGGTTCTGGTCCAAGGGAGAGGTGACCGTGGCTTGGGCTGGGGCAGGGATGGGGATGGAGGGAAATAGAGGGATTTAAGAGCCACGTGGGACACCAGCTATAAGACTTGATAGAAGAGTCTGGAAAAATACCTGGCGCACCGAGCTCCCATTTCCTGCGATGGGTCCTCAGCAAGGGGGTGGGTCTATAGGGCGTATGGTCAGGACTTCGTCGTGGACAGGTTGAGCATGATCTGCCTTTGAAACATCCAAGGAGCAAAGTCACGTAAGCAGTTGGCTGTAAGACTCTTGAGTTCAAAGGAGACGTCCAGCTGCACACAGATCTCTGAGTTATCTCTGTATAGATGGGAATAGAGGCCAAATATGGGGAACGTCTGTAAAAGGAGGAAAGGAGAACCTAGGATGGACTGGAAGAACTCTGTCTAGCCGTCGCGGTACGGTGAGGGAAATGCACCTGCAAAGCAGACAGGAAACCTAGCCCACGACATAGGAGAAAAGCCAGCCGGTGCCTTGTCAGGGAAGCCAAGGGAAGAGTGTTTCCGGAGGAAGGAGAGGTCCACGGGCTGAACACGCCTGAGAGGCCGGTGCGGAATCGGGCTTGGTGACGGGGTTGCTGCTACCATGGAGATACAGTGCCAATATCGTGGGGACCTGAGGAGAAAATGGAAAACGTTCACACTGTCCGGCACCACGTGCTTGGTAAATATTAGCTCTTCTTCGCCACTAAAGGCAGCTGGTCCGTCCCACCCCCACACTCCCCTGTGGCCCTGCTAAAGCCAGCAGGTGCACACAGTCCGCACTGGAAACAGCCCGTGAGCATCTGGGTCCGGTAGCTAGGCGGGCTTGTGTCCCTGGGTCTGAAACCATCAGAGAGAGAATTCTTGGCAGGCCCTCGCCCCCAGGACACTGCACAGGCAGCGAACTAAAACATACCCCCCGTCTTGCTGTGAAAAAGACCTATTTTCTTGTCCCGGAGCTTCAGCCTAAAGGACAGGCTTCGGGTTACCACACTTCTGAAGACTACTGACATGTCCTACGGGGATGGGCTCAGGGAATGCCATCGTGTGTTTTCCCCAGTCTCACTGCAACACACCAGTGCCTCCCAGGAAGGAGCTCATGCACTTGTCTGGAGCCTTGACTTTTGCAGCTGCTGCCAAGGGGCACCTCCAGATGCCCCGTCTGGAGGCCAGCCGGGTGCGTGATTGAGGTCCCATAGGACGGTATGTATTTGTATACTTTAAAAGCTGCCACCGAAGAATCTGGCTTCCAATCAGCCTGAAAGTCAGCAGGTGCTAGATCCCTCCCTCTGGAACACTGACAGGTCTTGGCACACCCTGAGCAACTGGGACCTATCCAGAATGAATCAGGCTGTTTAGACAGACACAAAGGTTCAAGAGACAACCGAGGGCCAGGGCAAGGTTAAACAAGGTGGTTCATCGCCTACACAAGGCCACTCCTTCAAGACAAGGAGAGGAGGCTATGTTACCTAATGCACAGAAAAAAACAGTCAGGTAAAAGGAAGAAACAGAGGAATGGGTTCCACATGAAAGAAAAACATAAAACTTCAGGGGCCAAACATAATGAAATGGAGGTAAACAACTTACCTGATAAAGAGTTCAAAGTAATGGTCGTAAAAATGCTCATGGAACTTAGGAGAAGCATGGGTGAACACAGGAGACTTCAACAACGAGACAAAAAAATATTAGAAGGTACCGAACAGAGGTCACAGAGCTGAAGAACATGCCAGGGGCTCGACAGCAGACTAGACAAAGCAGAAGAAAGGATCGGTGACCTGGAAGGCAGGGCAGCGGAATGCTCCCAAACAGAGAAGCAAAAAGATAGAAGAATTTTTAAAAGTGAAGACAGCTTAAGGGACGTATGGAGCAGTATCTAGCAGAGTAACATCACATCACAGAGCTCCTGAAGAAGCAACAGATGGGCAGGAAAACTTATTTAAAGTTCAGTTGGTAGAACATTGGACTCTTAATCTTGGGGTTATGAATTCAAGCCCCACATTGGATGTAGAGCTTACTTTAATAATAAGAAAATTAATAATCATTAAAATTATTATTTAATTATTAATTAATAAAATTAAATTTAAAAAATAAAGTAATAATGGCTGAAAATTTCCCTAACTTGGGGAAGGAAACGAACATTCAGATCCAGGAAGCCAGAGAGTTCCAGATAAGATACACCAAAAGAGATCCATGCCAAGCCACACTGTAATTAAAATGTCAAAAATTAAAGATAAAAGGGAATCTTTAAAGCAACAAGAGAAACACAGCTTGTTACGCACAAGGGAAACCCTATAAGACTATCAGTGGATTTCTCAGAAACTCAAAAGGGGGTGGCTTGGTGTATTCAAAGTGCCAAAGGAAAAAAATCGCCAACCAAGAATACTCTACCTGGCAAGATTATATTCAGAACTGAAGGAGAGACCAAGAGCTTTCCAGACGGGCAAAAGTTAAATGAGTTCATCACCACTAAATTGATCTTACAACAAATATTAAAGGGACTTCTTTAAGCTGCAGAGAAAGGGCACTAATTAGTAACAAACTTATGAAAGTAAACATCTCACTGGTAAAGGTAAGTATGTAGTAAATATAGTGGGCTAATCACTCGTAAAGCTAGTTTGAAGGTTAAAAGACAAAAGTAGTAAAAATATATGTAGCTACAATAATTAGTGAAGGGACACAAAAAGATGTGATGTATGTCATCAAAAACATATAACAGGAGGAGTAAAAATGTAGAGTTTTAGAATGTATTCAAACTTAAGTTGCTCTCGGCTTAAAACAGACTATGATATATGTAGGCTGTTACAGGAGAGCCTCATGGTAGACATCCACCTGAGTAGGTACACAGGAGAAAATGAGGAAAGAGTTTAAGTACACCACTGAACAAAGTCATCAAACCACAAGTGACGAGAGCCAAAGAAGAAACAGAAAGAAACCACATACCTCGGAGACTTTGCTGGTTCAGTTCCAGATCCCCAAGAGAAAGCAAGTCACATGAACTTTCTGGTTTCCCAGTGCATGTAGAGTTATGTGTACACTGTTCTGTAGTCTATTAGGTGTGCAATAGCATTTTGTTTGAAAAAATCTATGTACCTTAATTTAAAAATGCTTTATTGTAGGAGCATCTGGGTGGCTCAGTCAATTAAGCATCTGACTTTGGCTCAGGTCATGATCTCATGATTTGTGGGTTCAAGCCCTGCATCGGGCTCTGTGCTGACAGCTCAGAGCCTGGCGCTGCTTCAGATTCTGTCTCTCTCTCTCTCTCTCTCTCTCTCTCTCTCAAAAATGAATTACATTAAAAAAAATACTGTAGGGGCACCTGGATGGCTCAGTCAGTTAAGCCTCTGACTCTTGATTTCAGCTCAGGTCACGATCTCCCGGTTCATGGGTTCAAGCCCCGCATCTGGCTCTGTGGTGACAACATGGAGCCTGCTTGGCATCCTCTCCCTTCCTCTTTCTCTGCTCCTCCCCTGCTCATGCGCTCACTGGCTCTCACTCTCTCTCTCTCTCTCTCAAAATAAATAAACATTAAAAAAATAATTTATTGTAAAAAAAATGCAAACTATCCTCTGAGCTTTCAGTGAGTCATAATCTTTGGGCTGGTGGAGGGTCCCGCCTCCGTGCTGGTGAGGGCTGCTGGTCAGAGTGGCGGTTGCTGAAGGTGGGCTGGCTGCGGCCATCTCTTAAAATAAGACAACAGTAACGTTCTCCACACCAGTGGCTCTCCCTCTCACGAGTGATTTCTCTGTAGCAGGTGCTGCTGTTTGAGAGCATCTTACCCGCAGTAGAATTTCTTTCAGAATAAGGCGTCCATTCTCTCAAACCCTGCCGCAGATTTACCAGCTAAGTTTATATCGTATTCTAAATCCAGGCTGTCACTGCAGCGGTCTTCAGAGTGTCTCTCCCATGAGCAGATCCTGTCTCGGGAAACCACTTTCTTGGGGCGCCTGGGTGGCTCCGTCAGTAAGCGTCTGACTTCAGCTCAGGTCATAGTCTCCCAGTTTGTGAGTTCAGGCCCCGCATCAGGCTCTCTGCTTTGGATCCTCTGTCCCCCCCTACACACACCTCTCTCTGCTGGTACCCCACTCACCCTCTCTTTCTCAAAAACAAAGAACATTTAAAGAAATTACTTTGTTTGCTCCTCCAAATGCAGCAACTCCTCATTCATTCAAGTTTGATTCTGGAGACGGCAGCCGTGCGGTCCAGTCTTCAGGGTCCGCTTCTCATCCTAGTTCTCTTGTTATTCCCACTGCATCTGCAGCCACTTCCTCCACTGAAGTCTTGAACCCCTCAAAGTCTACACGAGGGCTGCAATCAGCTTCTTCCAAATTCCTATTAATGTTGATATTTTGACCTCTTCCCATGAATCACAAATGTTCTTAATGGCTTGTAGAATGGCAAATCCTTTCTGGAAGATTTTCAATTTACTCTGCTCAGATCCATCAGAGGAATCACTATCTGTGGCAGCTGTAGCCTTACAAAATGTATTTCTTAAAATAATAAGACTTGAAAGTCAAGATGACGCCTTGACCCGCGGGCTGCAGAGGGGACGCCGTGTGAGCAGGCACGGAAATGGCCTTCACTGGGCGTCTCCACAGACCTCGCGTCAGGTCCATTGTCAACAACGTAATATTCTGAAAGGAATCTTTTTTTTCTATGCAGCAAGTCTCAACAGTGGGCTTAAAATATTGAGCAAACCATGTCATAAACAGACGTGCCGTCATCCAGGCTTTATAGAGCACAGGCGGTGTAGACTTAGCATCGTTCTTAGGGAACTCAGGGTTTTTGGAAGGTTAAAGGAGCATCGGCTTCAGCTTTCAGTCACCAGCTGCATCAGCCCTTCACCAAGCTGTCCTCTGAAGGTTGACGCCAGGCATTGGC
>NC_043710.1:107709112-107712454 GCF_006229205.1 Suricata suricatta | reverse complement strand
GATAGCGGTAGATCCGGTAGTGATCTCTTCACAGTCATGTCGATGTTGAATCATTATGTTGTACCTGAAACTAATATAATGTTATAGTTCAGTTAGACTTCAACAAAAGAAAGAGTTCCAGAGGTAAATGGATGCAAGAAACTTTTGTCCTGGGCATATAGACTTGAAATTTCTAAAGTTACTTCTCACAAAGAACATGGACATTTCAAAGTGGAATGGAAGATTCCATTTGCTCGTTTCAAAGGAGGTGCATTGTGCCGCAGTGAAACTACTGAGTCTGAACTCTGGAGGGTCGTGTGTGAAGCCTCCACGGGATTGGAAATGACTCAGCAGAGCACGTACGACACCTGTCCCGTGTTCCTGGCACTTCTGAACCAGACCCCCACGGTCACAGCCATTCCCCTCGCAAATTTCTCCCACGAGGCAAACACGGAACTCTGAAATGCCTGAACATAGACGTCCTCAGAGGTGTGCCCAGATTCTCCACCAGCCTCGCAGTTCCGGGGGACAGCTCTGACCTCAGCGGGAATGTGACAGGGGACCACGGGAGCAGCAGAAGATGCCTCGGGGGCCGAGGGGGTGTCTCCCTCTGTGAAACAGCAGAAAACTTAGGTGTCTGACAAATCATTTCCATTGGAGCACATCTTCCCAAACCGTATGTTAGGGTTGGGCTTCCTCTGTGACCCTTGGGCCTCCGGCCTGTGTCCTCCGCTTTGGTCACTCCTGCCCCCTGGGCTCTGTTGGCTTTTGTCCCCACCCCCTCACATCCCTGGACTCCTCCTCTTTTGCTCCAAAAACGTGACCAGGTTGGGTTTAGAGACAGCAAAGCTGTTTATTAGAAAAAGGAAGGTGGCTGTTGGGGGAGATTCTCCAATTCCCAATCCAGTGTTGTGCTCAGGTGAGAAGAAAGGACTTGGTAGGATATCAGAATATTCTAGAACATGATTTCCCAAAATACTGTTTTCTGACAGCACCTTTACTGTTGCTGGTAGAGTAAAAATTTCAGATCCTGTGTTCCACTTCTAAGTATTACTGGGTCAGAACTAAGGGGGGAAATTGGATATTAAGATGGGCAACAGTATTTTTCACTACTGAACATACTGAATTACACTAATCGTGAGTAAAAGACGTAGGTCGTGTCTAGAAAGATGGAGTTTAAGGGCATGATGAAACACCGCAAAGTCCTGCTTTCCTTGGCCAACAAACTCAAATTCCGTCCTTGAAAGCAGGGATCTGAAACTCGGCCACAGGAAGCGGAGGCTCCAAGAGACATTCTCCAGACAGTGGAGCCCGAAGCTGGAGGGCGGACTAGACGTTTCCGGGGGACGCCCTCCTCCCCCACCACAGAGGCCGGGTGCCCGCCGTTCCCCAGCCCCAGTCCGTGCAGGTCCCACTCCGCAGAGGACACTTCTGTGGCCACACCCTGAGTGTCAGCCATCCTTGAAACACAAAACAGTTCACTCCGTGGCCGAGGGCAGAGTTCATCACGTGACCCAAGATGAACCCGGAGAGTGAAGAGAGCTGGCCGTGACCTAGGAGAGCGCCCTGGATGGTGCAATATTAGGCCATTTCTTCGCAGGAATGGTCTCTAGCTCCTGGGAAAGAAGACAACACTTGATCCGCAAAAACCACCATGGAGACTATGTTTCTGGAAGATAAATTATAAAATTAAGGCTCCACCACAGGCGTTCACATTTTTGAGTGTTGTATTCATAGCCTACGGGAGAAGTTGTGTATTCGTCTCAGATGGAGAAGTTACGGCGAGTCAGAAGCGGACTTCTCAAATTTTAACGTGCACAGAAGCAAAAGGCAGACCTCATAAAAATGCAGATTCTATCTAGTCCAGGAGTTCTGGGGCGGGACCTGGGTTTCCACATTTTTAACAAGCTCATTTTTAACTAGTGGACAACGATGTCTGTGGTCCAATGAAAGGGACATATGGAACTTACGGGTCTAATAGGATCGTGGGCAGCAACAAGCCCTCTCAAAAATATACTATATACTGCGTATCTTTCTAACAGTTTTTTATATATGAATGCATGAACCACATAAATAATCTGAGAATAATGACATTATTCTTCCTCTTTTATGAGAATATTTTGTCAAACATCCAGTAAGTGGTGGAGCCTGGGTTTTAACTCCAATTTATCTTAACTAGGATTTATCTGAAAAGAGCACAGAACAATGCACGGAGACAGCCCTAATGAATGTTTATAACAGTGTCTGTAACTGTGAAGAAGAATAGAAACACGTTAAGGTAACAAGAAGAATGAATCAAATAATGTTAACATTTTATGCACATAAACATACATAAAGATAGGAAGAATGCGTCCAGGAGAAGCGATGGAGACGAAAATATTCGTGTCAGTGAAATCAAGATTATTTCCAATCGTGTAAGTCTTGTAAATCTATTTTTGGATGATGCTCTTTGTATTTTGTAAACACACGAGGGAGATGAACACACACACTGAGATAAAATGAGTTACAGCAATTGTTTCCAAGTCTTCTATTTCTTTGAAAATTTGTGTCATTTGTGCCGAGCTATATTTTAGGAACTTAACGCACTTGACGTGCATTAATAGCATGATTCTTGCGGACTTGTTTGAAAATACAAAGAAGTAATAAAGAAGAGAATGTGTGTGACATGGATGTGTGGGTTATAACGGACACAGAGGACGGAGGCCTGATGGACTAAAACCCCAGTTTGCGAAGGCCAGTGTCTCCAAGGAGACCAAAGGGACAGGCTTCATTTTCCAAAGCAAACTACAAGCAGAGAGAAACTAAGGAGAAAATGGGAGGGTTTGTGCACATCTCTCAAGGCCTCCTAAATCCCTCCAAGGCCGTTATTAATGACAGAGGGGGAAATATTAACCTGATAATAAGTGGGGGAATATGATGGAGGGTCACCTAAGCTACGGGAGCGACATTAATGTCCCCTGCCATGGGACAGATGGACAGCAGGCGACTCAGACACCCAGAGGGCCACGTTATCACAGCTGTGATGCGGGTAAAAATGAGGAAACAATCATCGGAATCTATTGTGAAGAAAATGTCCATTTGTGTAAACTGCTCTCCACAGTACCTCCCGTGTTGGCCTGTCTTACCGATAGCGAGAGCAAGGCTCTTCCAATCAAATGTAGGTGTGAAGATGCATAGGCATATCCATGTATATTCTTTCCTTGCTCCCTCTGTGCGCGGACACATCGCTCACTGACTCAGGATTACTGTCCCTCTCCCATGAACACGGGCAAGCCAGGGGTGATGTGGGAGCTGGCACCCGCTCCCAGAATGCCACGGAGAGAAGCACTTGCTTCCGTGTCGCTGGCCATTCCCTCCCGAACC
>NC_043710.1:107682614-107709012 GCF_006229205.1 Suricata suricatta | reverse complement strand
CCTGAGGTCCAGCCCACCCCATCCACTGACAGTGGGCTCACAATCAGAGCAAGGAAGGAGAGGTCCCAGGGTATGTATCTGTGTCTGCCTTTGGATCACTGGAGGCACTTCCGTTTGACCTTTCCCAGACGGAGTTACAGGCGCTGGGCTTTGGGAGCTGTCCGTGGTTCTGTCTGCTCCTCTGGCCCCGAAGCGCGGGGTGCTAGTGCCCTGTGTTATTTTCTGTGACCTTTGTTTCAGAATTTTTCTGAAAATTTAAAAAGCTTTCTCTCCCTATATTTTTTCCTGTTATTGCAAAATAGAAAACAATACCAAAAGTACATATAACACATATGTGCAGCTTTACAAATAATTAAGTAAAAACTAGCATGACCGACACTCACCATCAGTTACCAGTGTGACAGGGTCCCCCCCGCCCCTTCCCACCATAACCCCATTCCTCCCCGTGAAGTACCCGTTAGCCCTCTCGCTTTTCTCTTTCATACGGTCACTACGGTATGTATGCAAAAGCATGGCTTTGGTTTTGCCTATTTTCCCATGGAATGTATTCATGGAATTATTCTTGACATATTCTTCTGTGTCCTTCTTGTTTTGATCGATATTATTTTTGTGAGTTTCATCATTTGTGCATTTTCAGCGCCGTGTCGTACTCTGTGTCCTGATTGTATCACAGTCTCTTTGTCCACCTTAGTGGGGACGGACATTCTGGTGGCTTGCAGCTTGGAGCCATGAACACTTGTGTACCTGTATGCTTACAGAGGTCTGTCTTTTCTCTGTGGGATAGAAGTAGTTACAGAAGCACAAAACCATCAGATGAGCATTCTTCTACCTGTTACCAGAAATGCCAGGATGTCTTCCAAAGTATTGCACCAGGTTGCTTTCCCATGGCCAGCAGACATAAGAAATCTCGGGGCGCCTGGGGGCTCAGTCGGTTGAGTGTCCGACTTTGGCTCAGGTCATGATCTCACAGCTCACGAGTTCGAGCCCCATGCCTGGCTTTGTGCTGACAGCTCAGAGCCTGAAGCTGCTTCGGAATCTGTGTCTCCTTCTCTCTCTGCCCCCCCCCACTCATTCTTGTTCTCTCTCTCTCTCAAAAATTAACATAAGAAGAAAGATTTCCCAACACTACACACCCTTGCTTACACCTGATATATCAAACTTTTTAAAAATTGTCCCCAGTCTGCTAAACGTAGAGTAGTATCTCACTGTCATGGCTTGCTACCTTTTCAACAAACGATGGTGGAGAGGAAATGTACTCCCTAGGATCGTTTTAAGGGGGTCCTCTGCTTTTGTGTAGGAGCTTTTCCTCTGTCCCAGCAGTTCTCCAGCTCAGCAGGAGGACAGTGAGCACATCAGACTCTTTCCTTCCAGGACCTGACTTGTAATGTTGTTTCTCCCCCCACCAGCTCCCGACGGGCCCCCCATGGATGTCACCTTGCAGCCGGTGACCTCGCAGAGCATCCAGGTGACCTGGAAGGTAAGCGAGGTCGGAAGCATTTCCCACCGAGTGCCTCCAGGCCTCCTCCTTCCTCAACCAGGAATGAAGCCCCAGCAAGCTTGCTGGTCTCTGGTCTCTTAACATTCTCGTGCCCATTTTTTTACTAACCAGTGAGGCCAGGGGTGGGGAAGACGGGAGGATAAAGGGGCGGGTCCCCCACAACCCCCACCCCTCGCCGCCGTGGCGTCTGCGGCCTGTGCCTGGCGTGGGAGGGAGGACTCGGCAATGCCCAGTGGGGGAGACGGGCTTCCCGCCGCACGGGCCTCTCTCCTAAACGTGCTGTCATAGGTCAGGAGTTGGGTAATGTGAGATGACAGAACAGGGTCCCCTCATCTTGGCCCTCGGCCTGGAGCACGGAGGTGCATATACAATCCCGTCTCTCCTGGTGTGGCTTACGCAGGGGCCTTGGCGTTTCCAGGCCTCAGTTTCCTCGTCTATAAAATCAGGGTGAAAATAGCTGTCTTCTCTCTCTGCCTCTGGGGCCGGAGGAGCTGCACAAACAACAGACCAGCGTGACCTGCAGCTGTTTCTGAGATGCAGAGACTGCAAACGACAGGGTGTCCTGAAGACCCTGTCACTTAAGAAACCGCTTAGAGGAGACCCCACAGCTGGGCCGAGAAAGAGAATAACCTGGAGCAGAGGGAGACGCTGTCCTGGGCGACACTGCCTCGGGCACACAAGCACTGCCTGTCGCACTGAACCTTCCAGGCTTCGAGTACTTTCTTACACTAGCTTATCTGACCCCCTGTACCTGGAGGGTGGCCAGAAGAGGTGCTTCCATCCCTGTCCGTCAGAGGGGCCACGCTTAGAGATGCAGGGTGATTGGCCCGCGGCATTCAAGGACTTCAGTGTGCGGAGTCCGGAGCCCCGGCCCAGCCTCCCCACCACAGCGCACGGCACAGAGTTGGGGAACAGAGAGCCTCCTTAGGGCCCGTATGTGTTCTTCCTGGAGCTTTCCTAGAAGGTGCCCAGAGCCGGTGTCCCTTCACATCCAGAGCCGGGCACCAGGGCTTTCCTCAGAAACTGGAGGTGATGCCTGGAGTCAGGCCCAGGTCTGTCTGCATCCTGGGTCTGGACCCACTTCCTAGGAACACGGTCAGGGCGCCCAGAGGTGGGGGCAGGGATTGAATATGTGTGCAAAACACTGAGCCGTTTGTCTACAAAGCTCTGACCCGGAGGTCGATAAAAATTTAGAATCAGATTTATTTCTCCAAAGTCTCATAATGAAAAATAAAATTGATTAGAAAGTTAGAACTTCAGAATGAACCAACTCATCAATAAGTTTTGGCCTGACTTCTCAGGGGATTTTTTTTAACACCAAGAAACAGATTAATGAAAAATAAAGATTCACTTGAAAGATAAGTCACTTCATTTTAAGACTCTTTCCACGAGATGGATCGCCACTGCTTTATGACATAAATTTGCAATCAGCCCTATTGATTTCTTAATGCTTCAGAGAAATATTGTTCAGATTGATTTAAATCCTGAGTATGCCCGTTGGGGGTGAGGGGAGCAGCAGAAGGGAGGAGAGGGAGAGAGAGCAAGAGAGAGGAGGAGGAGGAGGAGGAAAGAAAGAGGAGGGAGGAAGGAAGATCGGTGGAGATTAATATAAACATGTGAACGTACACGTGTCTGTGGCGGGTGTGCGGGCCGCCTCTCCCGGGCTCTGCGGTATCTGTTGTGTGGACATGTTGTGGAGCGCTCTGCACGGGCGTGTGTCACGGCGTAGATGGCTTGGTCACGTGGACACGTGCGTGGCCATATGGACGTGTGCATGTGAAACGGGAGTCTGCTCGTTACGAAGACGGGGCGTCCCTCTGGAAGGTGTGCGTGTGTCCACAGTAGACGCCCCTGTGTGTGCGCGAGCGTGTGGATTCGTGTGGGCAGACAGGAGAATTCAGAAACCCACTCACTCACAAGCCAGCCAACAGGACGGCCCACGTCCAGGGAGACAGGATTCGGGCGTCAACAGAAAGTCGAGTCAATTAAACACACACACCTATTTAGTGAGTTCAAAACAATTATGTTACATTAAAAACTTCAGTTTATTAAAGTTAACGGAGCTTAAAATGCAGTTCATTTAAAATATTCATTGAATTAAAACAACAGTGGGACGGGTTTACTAACGTCATTGCTTTGGTCTCACTATTTTTTAGTATAGTAAAAGGTGGGCTTGTAAATTACCTTCATTGTCTCTAAACCGCTGAGTCAAGCTGGTTGTGTGTGCACTGCGGTGGGTGCATCTCCCCACCTCTAGACGGGCAGGTCTGCTCGGTAAAGGAGCCGGTGTCCCCCTGGGAGTCTAGGTAGGTGGGCGGATGCGGTGTTTGCTCTGATGGGTCCGGATGCGTGTGTTCATGGTTCCGGACGTGAGACGTGTGAGGATTGGGTGTGTCCGTCTGGCTGTGCAGCAAGGGTGAAGCTTGGGGGGAGAGCACGTTTTCTAGCCCCAGACTCGTGCCAGGGGTGGTTCTCCGTTCTCCTGGCTGACCGGGGTCCGGCCTCCATCACCGGCCGAGCGGGGCTCCGTAATTCCCGCTTCCTACCAGGGTCCTCATCTAGCTCTGGCCCTCCATCTGGGGGCTGGCTTCAGGCCCCAGCTCCCACACCCCCCAGCCTCTCACCACGATGCCCAGGGCAGTGGAGCTTCCTGCTCCAAGGAGCTGGGCACACACCAAAGTCAAGGATTCTTTTTTTTTTTTAATTGTGGTAAAATATATCTACCATTTTATTCATGGCTCAGTGCACAGTTCAGTGGCGTTAAGTACATTTAAAATGTTGTGCGCCCGTCACCTCCATCCATCTCCAGAACTTCATGATCCCAGACAGAAACTCTGCCCCCCATTGAAGGCTAGCCCTGCCCCGAGCCCCTGGTAACTTCTTGTCTCCTCTCTGTCTCTGCAAATTTGACTATCGTGTGACCCCATGGAAACTGTCTCACACAGCATCTGTCCTGTTGTGTCGGGCTCATTTCTCCTCGCATGATGTCTTCAGGGTCCGTCCATGTGACCGCGCGTGGCCGGGCTGCATTCCGACTAAACTGGAGGCTGCCTGTCAGGCTGACTGATACTCCGCTGCCTCGGAGGCCACACCTTGTGGATCCGTTCATTCGTCAGCAGACGCTCCGGCTGCTTCAGCCGTGGCCGTGGGGAACAGGGCTGCCCTGCACAGGGATGCGCAAGCGCCCGGGTCTCTACTTCCAGTTCCGTGGGGTCTGTGCCAAGGAGTGGGACGTCCGGGTCACGTGGCAACCCCATGGTGGGCCCTCTGAGGAGCTGGAAGACTGTTTCCCGGCAGCAGCGCACGGGGGTCCGGTTTCCCCACGTGGTCGCAGGCACTTGCGCTCTGTTTTTTGGTAGGAGCCGTCCTACGTGATGCAGTGTGGAGTCTCAGGGCTCTGGCTTTACTCACGCTGAGTGCTCACCTCCTTCTCCGTCTGGTTACTTTTTGTCTGCTGTTCCCTGTCTTCCCGTCTCCGAGCCCAGGCCGAACGACATTCCTGTTCGTTCATTCATTCATTCAATAACTGTGGACTGAAGGCTTACGACACATCAGCCGTCATAGTCACTGAAAGTAGAGCAAAGAGCAAACAAAACAGACAATGCTTCTTCGTCTTCACGGTGTTTACATTCTAAGGGGAACAGATGGACCCATAAATAAAATATCCAGTGATGCTAAGTAAATGCAATGCAGAGAAATAAAACATGGGGAAGAAAAGATGGGTTCAGGCAGTAATGGCGGCCAGGAAGGAACGTAAGGACTACTGAACGGAGAGCAAGGCGCAAGCTCAAGTCATGATCTCGTGGTTTGTAAGTTCGAGCCCCACATCGGGCTCTGTGCTGACAGCTCAGAGGCTGGAGCTGCTTCAGAGTCTGTGACTCCCTCCCTCTCTGCCCCTCCCCTACTCACACTCTGTCTCTCAAAAAATAAATGTTAAAAAAGTTTTTAAATTCGCCAAGAGCCAAAGTTTGGAAAGAGCCCAAATGTCCATCAGTGGATGAATGGATAAAGAAGATGTCGGCAGTCAAAAAGATTGAAATCTTGCCATCTGTAACTACATGGATGGAACTAGAGGGTATTCTGCTAAGCGAAGTCAGAGAAAGACAGATACCATGTGACTTCACTCATGAGGAATCTAAGATACAAAACAGATGAACATAAAGGAAACGAAGCAAAAAATAATATAAAGACAAGGAGGGAAACAAAGTATAAGAGACTCTTAAATACAGAGAACAGACAGAGGGTGGCTGGAGGGGGTGTGGGAAGGGATGGGCTCCGGGAAAGGGGCGTGAAGGAATCTCCTCCTGAAATCACTGTGGCAGCAAACGCTACCTAACCTGGATGTAAGTTAAACATGGAGGTGGGCCCAGTGTGAACAGCCAGAGGCCAGTGTGGAGCGCAGGGAGCACGGGGAGGAGGAGATGGCCCAGGAGGGAACGGGGTCAGATCATACAGGGCCGTGCAGCCGTTATGAGAACTTTGGGTTTCACTCCAAGTGAGACGGGAGCCTTTGAAGGCTTGGGCCCAGGGGAGTGGTGTGACCTGACTTTGGCTTTAAGACACTGCGTCTTGTCTCCCCTCCCCTCACGCCCACAGGCCCCCAAGAAGGAGCTGCAGAATGGCGTCATTCGGGGCTACCAGATCGGCTACCGAGAGAACAGCCCGGGCAGCAGCGGGCAGTACAGCATCGTGGAGATGAAGGCCACCGGGGACAGCGAGGTCTACACCCTGGACAACCTCAAGAAGTTCGCCCAGTACGGGGTGGTGGTCCAGGCCTTCAATCGGGCCGGCACCGGGCCCTCGTCCAGCGAGATCAACGCCACCACCCTGGAGGACGGTGAGGGCGCCAGCAGAGGGCCGGGGTGCAGAGGCGACTGCCAGGGTGGCCTCCGAGCCCTTCCACGGCTCCCGGTCCTCCCCACGGTCCCGTGAGGCACACAGGCTCCCTGGGCCCCTCCATCTCCTCTTGCCCACGGGCTCCCCAAGAGAGCACCCCGGGCCCCTCGATCCAGTGGCCGGCATCTGTCCACTGCTTGCTGCTGCGCTGCCTACCTGAGCACCTGCCACCACACTCTGTCCATGTCACTCCCTCATTCTGGCCCTCACTCGTCTCTCCCCCCAGACTCTCCTCTACACTCTGCTCCTGTTTCTCTTCCCTTACAACCGGCTGCTTGGAAAAAGGGCAGAAACAAAGTTACCTTTGGATTTCTGGGCGACAGCCTGTCCACCACCTGTTTTAGGGGCCTGAGATGAGACCGGGGCTAAGAAATTCAAAGGTCCATGTGGCGGGTGATTTAGAGCCCACTGTTTAAAACATGATTCTCTGAGGACCGGAGAGGACTGAGTAACTACAGGGCCCAGTTTTCAGGGGCACGAGGTTAGCAGGAAGCAGGAATGTGCCCGCTCTCCAAGCACAGAGAAGGAAGGGCCAGCTGGCACCTGAGCCTGCGCGGGTTTGAGAGAGGAGAGGTGGCCCCTGCAGCCCCCCCGAAGGGCAGACCAAAGAAGCAGGGTGTTCTCAGCTTCCTGCTTGATGCCTCAACCCCAACCAGAGTCTGAGATTAAAACCTTCGCTACGTCTGACCCTGCCCCCCAGAGGGGGGGCTCTAACAGTCCCGAGGGCGCAATGCCAGCAGGGCACCCGACACCCCACCGCGAGCAGGTCTTAGGTTAGCCAGCGCCTTCTCCCTGCTTCATCCTCTCGGAAGGCGGAGACGCCCCTGGGAGGGAGGACGGGTCAGGTCAGAGACACCCGAACGCACAGGAGCTCCCACCCGGGGTCCTTGGCTTGAGCTACAAATCGGAATTAGCTGGGGGGCTTTAAAAATACTGATGCCCGGGCTTGATCTCCCGAGATTCTCGGTCAGCGGCTTGGGGGCGGAGTCTGGGCTTTGGGGCGGAGTCTGAGCTTTGGGGCGGAGCTCTGAGTCCCTGGGGAAGGAGAGACTGAAAACAGAGGGAAAGGCCCATGGAAAGAGAGGCACTGAGAAGCCTGGGGGGGGGGGGGCCACGAGGCGACAGCTCCGCCTCCCCATCCCACCCTGGCTCCATCCCCCCCAGCACCTCCTGTGCGTGGCGCTGGCCGCAGGCCTGGCTGGGTGGGGGAGCACCTCTTCACACCAGGGGTACTGCCCCCAAGCGGTGCTGCAACCCAGGGGCTCTCCAGCCTGAGTGTGTGTCAGAGTCTCCTGGAGGGCCTTGTCCCCGAGCTTCTGCTTGAGCAGCTGAGCACATTTTGCCTCCGAGTAAATTCCCGGGTGCTGCCAGTGCTGTGGGCACAGGAGCCCCCGTGAGGACCATGGCACTGCCAGCGAGGCCCCCGCCTGAGACAAGGAGCCAAGGGTCACGCAAGCTAAGGAGCCTGTCCGGAGTCACCCGTCTAGTCAAGAGCAGAGCCCTGACCCTCCTACTCCTTCCGTTCACCCCGTTGTTACCCTCTCACTGGGGGGCGAGGGTGGATGCAAGACCCCGTGACGGGGACGCAGGATGCCCCGGAGAAGCCGTGTCCAGGGGGCTCGGGCAGGCCCCGCCGTGCACTGAGCTTCCTGTCCTCCAGGGCAGCCCAGGAACCAGCCGGCCAGGCCCCCCCGCTGTGGGGTGGGAGTTGGGGGGGTGATCAGCAGGGGCTGTGGAGTCATTTTGAAAACAAAGGAGGAGAGAGGAAAGAAAGTTTCCAGCCGCAGTTGCTCAGCACTTTTTCATCCTTAATTAAGGCCCTCGTTAGCCTGTCAGATCCTGATCGTTTCCCGGCAATATTAGCGCTCCTCCTGGGGTATTCAAGGGCCCCTGCTTTAGCAATAGTGTCTTTTCCATAATTATATTACCTTCATTTTGTTCGAACGGGCGATCTGTATTAGTTTATTACACTGGGTCCCTAATTACATGGTGCTTATATTTTTACACCTAAGTAATATGAAACAATAATCATTCTCAAAGAGGATCGTTACGATGATGTATTATCATTTAAATGCTCATAAAAATTAGAGTTGCCTCTTGTGGGCCAATGGGATCTAATTACCTTCCATCCGGCCTGGGCCTCCCTCCTCCCTCCTCCCAGAGCAAAGCGCACATGGCCTTTCCCTTTGGCCCCAGCAACTCAGAAGCCAGCAGGAAGGGCCACCGAAGTTCTCCCAGCCGAGGTGGCACCCGGAACCCGGCACCGCTGCCCTCTGCCGGCTCAGAAAGAGCGGCCTGCACCCGGGCAAGCCCCCGGGGGAGGGGTGGACTTAGGTCAGGTTCAAAGGTCGCTCTCCGATGGGCAAGGTTAGAGCAGGACGGACCACCTCCAGTGGCCTCAGAAAGTACTTTCTCGTCATCCAGGACACTTTGATATATCCACGTACAGGGACAAGGGACAGAGGTGCAATAGTCCCAGAAGTCCTAACGGTCTGTGGAGCCTCTTTCCCTCTTCTCCAGGGTGAGGGGACCGCTTCCTTCTTTGCCTTCCCTTCAGCTTGGCAGTAAGGACGCGAGGGGCCCGAGGGCCGCCTCCCTGGGCTCAGGCCGCCCAGCCAGATAACACAGCCGCCATCAGACAAGACCCAGGGCTGGCCCGGAGACCTCCCAGGCTCTGCAGGGTCCGGCGGAGGTGACTCCGCGGGCTGCGGTGCGCGCTGGTGAATGCCCACGGGCTCACACCCAGAGCTCATCGCCTGGTGCCCCAGCACTTCCCCAGAGCCAGGTGAAGACCTCTGTCCACCCAGTGCCAGAAGAGGACGCTTGCTCCGCTCCCCCACCCAGATCTCCTCACTCACTGTCAGGAGCCCCTTCCGTGTTCCTCGGGCAGGGACGCAGGTCTCGGGCTGCACCTCCTGACCGGGCCCTTCGTGTCCCTCCCCGCCCGCGCAGTGCCCAGCCAGCCCCCCGAGAATGTCCGGGCCCTGTCCATCACCTCGGACGTGGCCGTCATCTCCTGGTCGGAGCCCCCACGCAGCACCCTCAACGGTGTCCTCAAGGGCTATCGGGTCATCTTCTGGTCCCTCTACGTGGATGGGGGTGAGTCTGCCGGGACCAAAGGCCGGGGCTGGGGAGGGTCTCTGTCCACGCTTCCCGTGGGATGTCCCGTGGAGGCGTGGCCCCCCTTCTGCACACGCCACCCCAGCCAGAGCCAGACGTCAGGGTGGGTCACCTCTGTGGTGGGACAGGGGCGCCAGTGCTGCTCAGAGGCGGTGCTGGGAGCAGCAGGGCTGTGGTGGCGCCCGTGTGTGTCTGATGTAGCACGAGGTGTCAGTCAGGGGCCGGGCCGGGGGAGGTGCAGGGAGTTTCATGATGGCGCTGCTTGCAGAGGGCCGTGGCCGGAGGCTGGGGCACCCAGGACTATCCTCACCCCTAGGCCAGAAGGGACCAGAGGAGGAAGTGGGGCTACTAGAACCTGGGAGGGGGGCGCCCCTTGGCCAGGCCGTGGGGCACGCTGCCTGGGAGCCGGGGAGGGGTGGGGAAGAGCATTCAGTGAAGCCGGGCAGGACGGGCAGACGGGAGGCAGCCAACCCTGGTGTGCTGTCCCCGCCCTGGGATGGCCGGTCCAACAGTGCTGTCCCTGCCCGCTGCTGGTCGCAGGAGTCCTACGGAGGCCCCGAAGTCTGCAGCCTCCCAGACTGGACGTGCTCTATCGGGGGCCATAAGGGCCCCGGGGAGTTTACCCCCTGGATCCTGAGCCTTCTGCGGCCAGCCCCGGGGCCCTCCCTTCCCCCCAGGAGGACCCAAGACTCCGGCTCGTGGTCGTTTCTGCAGGGCCCCCCCTCCCCCGCGGGATGGTGCTGTGCCCAGACGCCCTGTGACAGGACGTGTCCTTCCTGGCCTCCACCTCACCTCTGCTGGCTCCCCCAAAAGCACGGAGCCCCGGAGCTCGGGGGCTGGGTCTCTGGCCTTGTTGTGAGATGGCCTCCCACGTTTGTGCCAGATAAGGGGTGGGCCCTCGTTTTCCAGACCTTCCGCCTCTTTTCTAAGCCCACAATCTTTCCTAAAGTCACCTGGATTGTTGGCCGTGCTGTCCTCTGTTTGGGTCTTTCTGTGACCCTGGTCCTGGGCAGGTCTACCGTGCAGGTCAGATTTCCTAAAAAGAAAGGTCCTGCTGCTCAGGCTTCTTGAGGGCCCCCTGCACTGACCCGGGTTGCCTCAGGGCAGGCACGGCGTCTTGGCCCCCGTGGCACCGGGCAGACTGTTGCAGTCCCCTGGGCAGGCTGTCTGCTTCGGGCCCTTTGCCTGCCCCGGGTCCCCGATGAGGTGCTGGGGGGCCGGGGAGGGGGTTGCAGGCACCTGTCTTCTACAAAGCCTGTCCTGAGCCGGTGCGTCTGGGCCTGTCTCGGAAAGCCGGGTGGTCCCGGGGGATGGCTGTCAGCTCAGGAGCCTGTCTCGTTTCCTCCTTCTAAGACCCGGGTCTTCCTCGGGACGTGCTCCCTAGGATCTCCCTCAGTCCACCGCACGTTCCTCGACAGAGCCCAGGGCGGGTCCTCGCCGGCTCCTCCTGGACGAGGCTGTCCCCTCCACCGGCCTCGCCCAGGTTCTCTGCGGGTTCTTCCTGGGGAAGGAAGGCGACCTAACCCCTTGCATACAGCACTGAGAGTTGAGGGTGCTGGCCCGGGAGCAGTCAGACACGGAGGAGGCAGCCTCAGCCTGTCCCCAGTCATCGGGGGTGACACCCTGCCCGTGGCCTGAGAGCCCAAGGAGGCCCTGCAGCGGCCGAGAGGAATGGCTGTGACCACGCCCCCGGCCTAGGCTCCCTTCCGGGTCCACGTCACGCTTGGGATCCCCCACATGGAGAGGGGGTCCGGTGGAGGAGGGGAAAGGTGCTCAGAGAGACGGGTGTGTTCCAAAGGGAGCGCATGGAGTTTAATTTGGTGCAAGGTCAGCTGAGGCTGAGGCCTGGCACATGCCACTCACCCTAGCTGGGCCACTTGGGGAGACGTGTGGCCCGGGAGCAGCGCCCCAGACCTGCCCCCGGGTACCTGAGGGCCTCGGGTCACCACTACCGTGGAGCCGAGGCCGGAGCCCCGGCTGGCAGAGGGGCGGTGGCCGGCCCGGCCGCACTCAGGCCGCGTGTCCCCGGCAGAGTGGGGCGAGATGCAGAACGTCACGACCACGCGGGAGCGGGTGGAGCTGCGGGGCATGGAGAAGTTCACCAACTACAGTGTGCAGGTGCTGGCCTACACCCAGGCCGGGGACGGCGTGCGCAGCGGCGTGCTATACATCCAGACCAAGGAGGATGGTGAGTCCCCGCCCCGCGCCCGGCCCGGCCCGCCGGCCAGGCCTCCCCCGCCCGCTGCTGGGCGCTGCCCAAGGAGGGGGTGAGAGCGTAGCACCGTCCTCTCTCCTGTCCCTTGAAGTCATCGCAGTGGCTTGGAGCGCCGGGGCCCGCAGCTGACCGTGGGTGGTAGTGGGGTGCTCCGGGACTCCCGCCCCCTCAGCTCCCCGTGCAGCCCACCGTCAGAGGCCAGATAAAGCCTCTCTCCCCACCTCCTCCCCAAGGGCGTCCTTTGTGTGGCGGGATTCTGCCTTCTTCCCTCTGGATGCAGGTGGTTGGGGCAGGGAGGAGGGGAGAGGATACCACTCCCGCATCTCAGGTTAGGGACGCGGCAGAGGCCCCAGCATGGTCCAGGCCCTGGACTCGGGCATGCTGGGCAGGCTCTCGGTGAGAATGGGATGTGCCTCCATCTGGAGCTATGCCCTCCAAGCCTTCCCCCCGGGGCAGAACTGGAGGAAAACCAGCGCTCAGGAGCCAAAGCTCAAGGGCGGAATGACAAATCAAGGAGGTCGGGGAGCACAGAGCCCAGCGGAGAACAGGTTGGGAGAGGGGCCCAGAGCTGCACCCCGCCAGGGGGCCTCGCTCACAGAGGGAGCTCCCGGGACGTGCTGTGTGCGGCCACGGCAGCCACGGCAGCCACGGCAGCTCCGGGCTCCTGCGGCCGGCCGCCGCTTTCTTCCTCACCGCATCCCAACACCATCGCTCAGCTGACCAGAGAGACGGAGGGCAAGTGGGGGCGGGCAGAGAGAGGCAGACTCAGAATCCCAAGCAGGCTCAGGCTCTGGGCTGTCGGCGCAGGGCCTGACGCGGGCTTGCACTCACAAACTGTGACATCATGACCTGGGCTGAAATTGGAAGCTCAACTGACTGAGCCCCCCAGGCGCCCCTTCACTCAGCTGATTCCTAAACCTTCGGAGTCAGGTGCTGTATATTTAAGAGAGTCCATTTGCGTGAAGAGTGGCAGGCACCCAGGGGCACTTAAACTAGCCAGCGTTGGTCGTGGCTTCCTACCCTCACTGCCTCCGTTTTCTCCGAGCTCCCACGGTCTGGGCCCCTCCGGTGCCACTTGGCAGAAGGTGCTGGAGGATCCGAGTCGTTGAGAGGAGAGGGTCGGGCTGGGCGGATGGTAGAGAGCTTCCCAGAACAGCTCGGGGAGCGGAGCACTTTAATCTGGCTCCCACTCTCCCTAAGCCCAGCCCTTCCATCGGATCAGCCCCTCCACGCCGTAAGCTCTGAGCAATTAAATATTTACCAACCTGCCTGCCCTACTTTTCCTGCCATTAATCCCCCATCAAGGTTTCCTGGGACCGCTCCAGGCAGAGCCACCTGCTCTCATGTGAGACCAAACAGGGACCGTGCTCCGAGCCTGGCCCCTCCCAGAGCCTCTGGCCACACACGCAGGCTCCTTCCCAGCCTCGAGGGAGGACCCACCGGGGCCCCCAGACTCCCTGCATCCTATTCTGATGCAAGGCCTGAGCCATAAGCCCCTCCCCATGTTTGACAAAGGTAAGGGATTCCCTGCCAGGGAACCCAAAGGTCCACACAGCTTTCAACCTTTCCACCTAGAGCCGTCCACAGAGCCGCGCAGGGGTGCTCCTGGCGGGGAGGGGGCCCTGCCGTGCAGCTCCCTGTGCTCGTGAGCACAGCAGAGAGCAGGCCCCAGCCCCGCCAGTCACGGGCGAGTCACCTAACCTTCCCGAACCTCCGATTCCTCGTGATAAAATGGGGACAGTGAGGACTCATCGCACTAAGAAGCAAGTTAACTGTAAAATCCTTTCTAAAACGTGCAGTGCTAGCAAACAGCAGGTGCCTAATGGCTACCAAGGTGCTGGCAGTGAAGTGACTGCAGTGGTGGACCCAGGCACCCCTGAGCGGCTCCGTGCCCTCCCCAGAGGGAGACCCCAGGCCGGAAGGAAGCCACTGCCAGATGAGGTCTGACGCAACAGCGGCCACACTTGGCCGTGGACCACGTGAGGTCATAAGCAGGACCGAGCCTTGCCGGTAGCTCTGTGAGGTATGTTTTATGTCCATTTTAGAGGTGAGAAAAGTGAGGCGCAGGGAGCTAAAGCACCTTGCTGAATGTCACTGAGCTCTCAGGGGGCAAATGGAGACCTTCTTGCCTCCGTATCCTCTGTACCGTATGAGACAGGACTCTGGGATGTGAGCAAGACAAGTCAAAACAAACAAACAGAGGTTTAAGCAGTGCGTGGACGTGTCGTCACACACACACAACAGGAAGCCTTGAGGGGGCAGCTCCGCAGGGTGGTTGACTCCGTGGTCCCCGGGCTCTGCCGGCCTGGGCACACCAACTGTTCCTTCCGTCATCTCCAAACGACCGGTCCCCGGCATCACCGCAGACGACCGAGTTCAGAGTCGGAGACGTGGTCTCCCCCTACGGCCTTGCCTCTCTCAGCCCGGAAACCCCTCACAGACTCCCCTCATTTCCCGCCGGCCACACTGGGGCCACGCGGCTCCCCGAAGCCGGTCACGGACAGGGGGATGGTCGTGGCCGGCTGCCCCGCGGCGGTGGATCCCCTGGTGGTGGTGACGGGGCCGCGTTCTCTGAGGGACGGAGGGGCAGGGTCCCCAGGGGTCCGGAGAGAACAACGCAGGTGGGCGGGCGGACAAGCGGGCCCTGCACCAGCCCCCCCGCCCCGTCCCCCTCGCTGTGTAGACGGTGTTATCACAGCTCTTTCAGCTGACAGGCCTGCGTCCGGCTCCAGCTCTGCCATGGGAGCCTGGACGAATCACCGGACACTGTGGCTCTCCACCTACCGCCCCTGCCCGCTCTGGGTGATGCCGCTGCTGACGTACGGGCCACATTCTGAGTATCAGGGACACAGAGGATGTAGGAAGTCGTCGCGAAGAAGAGGAGAAAGACAATAGGGCGGAAGATAAAATGTCTGAAAACTTTTCAAAACTGGTGAAAGACATCACTTCCCAAAGCACAAAGCACTCTACAAACTCCCCACACGATGACCTACGGAAGTCCACACACAGGCTCCGCGCAATAAAGCTGCTAAACAGGAAACACAAAGAGGAAATTCCTAAAAGCAACCAAAGCGCAAAGGACCGGTTACCTTCACGGGACCAACAGTTAGACTAACCGCTACTTTATCAGAAACGACGGAACAATAAGAACAAAACAGGAAGCGGCGCAAGTCGTGGAAGCAAGAAGGCAAGGCGGTGGCATAAAGTGTGGACGGAACATAGTTGTCAACCTCTCTTTTATGCAAACCAAAAATGCTCCCCAAGATTAAAATGAAGTAACGACATTTTCAGACAAAAACTGAGAGAACGGATCACCAACACACCTGCTCTGGAGAAATAGCAAAGGGCATTCCTGAGCTAGAAGGAAGATGATCCCAGGTAGGAGCTCCTGATGCAAGAAGCAAAAAGAGCAATTAAATCTCCATTAACACTGCACGAAATGATGATGATGGTGATATTTTCTTGGGGAGGGTCTAAAATATATACATAATTAAAATAGGGGCACCTGGGTGGCTCAGTCAGTTGAGCCTCCGGCTTCGGCTCAGGTCAGATCTCACGTTCGTGGGTTCAAGCCCGGCGTCAGGCTCTGTGCTGACAGCTAGCTCAGAGCCTGGAGCCTGTCTTCGGATTCTGTGTCTCCCTCTCTCTGCCCCTCCGCCTCTCATGCTCTGTCTCTCTCTGTATCAAAAAATAAGTAAAACATTAAAAAAAAATTTTTTTAAATAGACAACAATGGCATAGAAATTGAGAGAGGGTAAGAAGTTCAAAGTCTCTTGCATTGTCTGAGAGGGAAAAAAGTGCCAATCAATGACGTTTGACTTTGGTAAGTCAAAGGTTCTCACTGAGTAACCCCTAAAAGTCGTGAAAGGCTAAGAACCAATCTGATAAAGAGAGGAAATAAAGTATGTTTTTAAAGACTCAATCCAAAAAAAAAGCACAAAAGGAAATAAAAAGAAAAACAGAATAAGAGGAACAAAATGTTTAGTAAGGTGAGGTATCTAAACCCAAACATATAAGTGATTGCATTAATGATAAATCAACTAGATTATTTAATTAAGAGATAAAGACCGTCAGACTATCCAGCAAGGAAGCAAAACCCAGCTATCCACTGTTTACAGGAGACACCTGCGACGTAAAGGCAGAGGAAGGTTCCGTGTGAGAGCATTGGAGGCATCACTAGAGGGACAGAAAGATACCCTGTTAGGATCAGAGACCCAACTTACTAGTCAAATAAAAACAGTTCTGAATTTGTCGTGACCCTAATAACATAACCTCAAAATATATAAAACCAAAGACCGACAGGACCACAAAACCAGACACACAGCCATGGGGGCGTACCAACATGCCCCCCTCAGTTACTGCTGAGAAAAGGAAGCAGGGACAGAGAAGATCTGAACCCGAGTTGGCACACCGCCCGCTGGCCGCCGTGGCCCCCGCACCCACAGCGTGCAGAGACACGAGCAGAAGTGGTATGTCAGGGCTGTAGCTGCGACGGAGGGCACAGGCCCCCGGACGGATGGCCGTGGTGGAGCGTCAGTTTTAGCCTAGAACTGTGACCACTTACTAGAGTTTTAAAAAACTTGTAGTAGGTGCTAGAGCAAAACTGACCATTGTCACCTTTATCACGTGGCTTCTATGTGTCAGGAGCTGTGCCGGGTGCTTTGTTTTAATCAGCACTAATCACCTCTGATGAACCTTTCATGTGGTTGTTATTGTGTCCACTATCTAGATGGGGAAACTGAGACTCAGGGAGGCAGAAACGAATTGATAGGATGCCACCGCTGTCCTCGAAGGAGCATAAAAGCTTCCAGGAGGGAAGACAATTCAAGGCTCAGAGGAAGGGGAGCCAAAAACAGGAAGCATCCAGTCTCCCAAGCAGAGCGCTGGGGACCCAGCTGGGCGAGGCAGGACCGGAGATGGGGGCCGTGCGAGGGCAGAATCCACACGAAGCGGTGTGCCCCTGGGATGGATATCCCCTCCTAACCACAGAGGGGCCTAGGCAGCACCCCAGGGGCAGCGCCCTGGGCGCACGGCAGGAAACCCGGTCACCCATTGGCTGACACCAGCCGCTGACCTCCAGGAGGAGGCCACTGTGTGAGTCCATGGAGCCCCCAGCCTCAAGGAGCCCACAGGCCACAGAGCAAAGTGGCCAGTATATACGTTTGGTCTACATACAAGCTAGGCCTTGAGCCTTGGGAGAGGAAGCAGGTTAAGGTCCTAGGGGTCGATGGGAGTTCCCCACGGGTTCTGTGGCTCTTTTGAGTGTCCTAAATCCTTGCTTCTGGCCAAACAGCTGTGAAGCTGGCCGTTCCCAGTGCCTCCATCTGAGACACTTTGTTACAAGCCCCAAATGATCACCTTTCTCCTCATTTGTCTGCCAGGCTGGAACCTCCTCCTTTAAACCATAGCTCAAGGATACCTCCTCCAGGAAGCTCTCCCAGACTGTCTGCCTCACTCTGCCCACCACGTTATTCTTTCTCTACACTGACCTGGACTTCTCCCGACTCAGTTCCAGGTCCCCCCGCGGGCATCAAGGCTGTGCCTTCGTCCGCCAGCAGCGTGGTCGTGTCTTGGCTCCCCCCGACCAAGCCCAACGGGGTCATCCGCAAGTACACCATCTTCTGCTCCAGCCCTGGGTCCGGCCAGCCGGTGAGTGGGCCCAGTGCCGAGTGACGAGAGGGACAGGAGAATGGGAAAGGGGCCAAATCCGGGGCTGCCCGTGTCCATGCTCCTACCTGAATTCACAGACAAGAATGGGCACCGGTCACGAGAGAGCAGCAGAAGCCTCACCCGGTGTCCATCACGGGTCTGTCCTCCGATCCAGGGGCTGCAAGGCTGTCACAAGTCCTGGAGGCTTCTTGAGTCAGGGGTCACCACCAAGCAAACGTGAGAGGGAGACCGAGGCCTCGACTCGTCGGGTCTTGGGGTCTGGCTGGCCACTCAAGGTCCTAGCCGGCTCCAGAGCTGGTGACTGGGGCCCGCCTAGTCCGTGGCCTCTGGGCTCCGGCGGCTGCTGGGGCTCTGCCCTGAGTGGCCTCCTCAGCACGGAGCCCACTGGAGGGAGGAGGAAAATGGTGGACGGACGGCAAGGGCGCCTCCCTCTGGGCCAGGGCTGGGCCTCACTGCCGGGGAGAGGGCTCAGGCTGCAACGTCTGCCCAAAGCGGGGAGTGCAGCG
Organism: Suricata suricatta; assembly: GCF_006229205.1. Taxonomy (NCBI): domain Eukaryota; kingdom Metazoa; phylum Chordata; class Mammalia; order Carnivora; family Herpestidae; genus Suricata; species Suricata suricatta. The sequence continues at coordinate 107,691,107 of NC_043710.1, read as the reverse complement.
CGGGGCCGGCCCTCCCCTTCCAGAGGGGCCCCCAGAGAGGGAAGAGGCTGAGGGTGGGGGCAGAGCACCCATAACCTGCCTCCTTCCCCGATCTCAGCCTCTCAAGCACTGAGTTCCGCTGTCCCAGCTACAGGAGCAGGGGCTCCTGCCCTCAAGGGGTGTCCGGTCTAAGGGGTGGGGGAGGGGCGCGCTCGGCGGGGGCGGGGGGGGGGGGTAGCAGCCGGGAGATGTGCTAGGGACGTCGCCACGGGCAGCGGGGACGGGAGGCGGCGTGTGACAGGACAGCCGCCCACGCACCTGCAGGCGCCCCTGGCAGCCAGGAAGCTGCCCTGAAATTACTGGGTGACTGCGCCACCTCCCCCTCCGCTCTGCTCTCCCGTGGTCTTTCTGAATTACCCTCCGCGCGGCAGGGGCCCAGCGCTGTGCCAGCGAGGCCCGAGTCCTGTTACCAGAGGGGAAGCCCAGAAACGGCTTCTCAGTGACTGTGTCCTGCCCGTGGCTTTGCGGCTCCTACCAGAGAGTGCACGTGTGGTGGGCGTGCAGCCCCATGAGATCCCACAGCAGCCGGGCAAGCCCCCAGAGCAGGGAACGCGGCGTCATGGTGCCCCCGCGCACCTCCTCGTGCCCCCTCCGGTCCCCACCCTCCCCCCGCCAGGGTGACCGCCATCCTGACTTCAGATCCGTGTGGCCTGTTTTTGTCCGTCGTGTAAGTGAAGGTCATGCCATTCATCTGGCTTCTTATACGCAACATGGTTTTGAACTTGTGAGTTTCCTCCGCCTTGTTGGGTCTGGTTATGGATCATTCTTTCTCACTTCTGTATAGGTTTCAACCGTCCGCGTATATAGAATTGTTTCATCCATTTCATTACCCGTTGGTAGGCATTTGGGTAGGTTCCGGTTTGGAGCTGTTCCTCGCGGCGCTGCTGTGCACACCCATAGGTGTGTGCTCGTGTGCGCACCTGCCTGTCGGGTGTGTGCCCAGGCGAGGAGATGCTGAGCCGTGGGGGCTGGACGTTGAGGATGTGCTGCTGAGGTTGGGTGGCTGTGCCCAGTTTCCGGTCACTGTTTTAGCCACGCCGTCTGCCCCTCTCCCCCTGCACCACCCCCCCCACCGTCCTCGGCCTGTCACCAGTCTGGACACCGCTGTGCCTGTTCCCGTCCACACCTCTGCCCCTGCCGATCCTGCCGTGGCATGGACTCTGTCCTCGTCACACACTGAGTGCATTCCGTGGCAATTAGCGGCTCACACTGTCTCCCCGCTGGTCCGTCCGTGGGGCCCCGTGAGGACAGGGGCAGCTTCCTTTCATCTCTGGTGCCCCGGCTGCCAAGCACTGTGCCTGGAACATCACTGTCACTAAATACACGTTTGATGAGTGAATTACAGGCAGCCTGGCAGTTGCAAAGCCTTGGGTGTTGGGCAAGTTTCCCTTTGTAAATCGGTGGGGACGGCCCCTCACTCTGGAGCTTGGCTGCGTGCTGTCATCTCCGCCTCCGACCAGGAAGCCTTTCAGAACAGGGCTGCCTCCCCATTACCTCGGGCCTCACGAGCCCCCAGAACGGAGCTCCGGGTGCCCGGGGCCTGCTGGAGACGGGGGCCCTCCCCCTTCTCGTCATCTCCTGAGCCCGGAGGAAGCGCCTCTCTCCCGGGGAGGGCTCCCATCCCCCGGTGGCACACGGGGTGAGGGGGCGCGTGAGGGGGACTTCAGCTCAGCACCCCGTGGGGTAGAGACCGCCTCCGCAGGAACCCAGAGACCTGACCACCACATGGGATTGTGTGCTGTGACCGCTCTGCACGACTATGCTCCAAATTCCAAACAAGTGCATTACAAATTCACTCATGAAAGGTTCTAGGGGTGAGTGCTGGGGGTGAGGACACAGTGTGCGCACGGACAGCGCACAACCATGGGTGTGAGTGTGAGGTTAGAGGCAATGCACGTGAGTCTAACGTGTGCACACACGTCAGAGTGTGTGGAATCCCGAGAATAGACAGGAACCGCACAGAGCGTGGGCTCCCGGAAGTTATGCCCTGGGGGCAGCCAGCGCTGCGCTGAGTCCCGTTAGAAATTGTACCAAATGTTTCAATACATTTGTCGTTTTTCTCTGATTATCAAAATAATGCAATTTTCTTGTACAGAATTCTATAAATACATGAAAGAATAGACAGGAAAGTAGAAATTACTTGTGCTCATTCCCTGAAGGCAAACATGGGCAAGGTTTTGGTATACAGCCTTCCAGGCTTTGATCTGTACATACATTAGGGGGTTTTTTATAAAAAATTAAAACAAAATTTTTCATAATGTTAATAATCTGTTTTCCATGTAATACACGCAGGCACTTTCCCACAGCACCACACACTTTTCTCAAACGTGACCTTGCGTGCCCCTATGTACACAGTCTATTTAATTCATGCCCTCACTCTTCCATCTTTAATCTACATTCAAATGGTCAACATCATAAATAACACCTCACTGAACATTCTTCATATGAGTCTTCATGCACGTTTTATTTTCCTAGCTAAATTTCCACAGTAATTCCTGAGTCACAAAGAATATGGATATTCTTAAAATGCACATATATGTTCGTGAACTACCCCTCAGAAAGCTGGGACCAATTTATGCTGCCACCAGTAACGGAAGTCCATCCTTGTTTCTTACACGTGTGCGAATCCAAAATATTATACCCGTTTCATTTTTGCCAGTTGGAGTTGAACAAAGGTGTCCTATTTTAGGTATATTCCTTTCATTACTAGTTAGGTTGATTATTGTTATGTTTGTTGGCTGGGGTTTTTTTCATCGTTGGGTAAAATCCTCATTTCATGTCCTTAATCCATTTTTTATTTGGGTGGTTCATGGTTCTTTCTCATTGATTTGTGAGTGCTCTTTATATATGAGGCTGCTGATAACCGGGTTTTTTTAATCATTTTGGCTGCAATTATTTGCCAGCTCGTTGCCTGCCCTCTGATACTATTTGTGGTGTGCCGTACGTTTTGTTTTTAGATGATTCACACTGATGAGTCACTGCCATTTATGATTTTTGCCTTTATTTTTATGATTAGAAAGACAAATATTTTCACAGTTTTACCTTTTTCTTTCTAACCTTTGACCCATTGGGACCTTATTTGGGAGCACAGTGATGTGTTTTTAAAAGTGATTCCTGGAGGTACTTGGGGAGTCCAGGTTCAAGGGAAGACCCCAGGGTCTGGATACAATGCCAACACCTTCAAAGGGAAGCCAAACCTTTCCTGCCTGTGTAGACACAGACGCACGCCCACGTGCAGCGGGCGCAGTCCACTTCTCTCACACATGTGCACGCACACCTCCGTCCTCACAGGACAGCGCCCTATTGACAAAGGACTCGCCCACCCCTTGCCTATTTGTGCCTCTAACCACACCGGGCTCTTCTGGCAGCGCGGTGTTGCTTTCTTAGTTCACAGAGTAGAAAACGGAGGCCCCGGGAGCCCCGAGAGAGAGAAGTGCGTGAGCTACGAGACGCACCCCCGGGGGAGAAGGGCCGTGGTGCTGGGCACACTCCCGCACCCCACTCCGTGCACAGCCCCTGGTCGCCTGCAAAGACGCTGCAGGGGGCTGCGCGCCTGGGTGCAGCAGGGACCCTCCGGGCTCCAGGCCAAATCCCCGTGAGGGAGGCAGGAGGGAGAACTGGCCAGGGAGCTCTGCGCAGGGAGACGCCTGTGCCCCCTCCCTAACATCTCCCTGCGGATGGCCCGGGGCCGGAAAGGATGGCTTCCCCTGCGTAAGTCATCGGCCCCTCCGCCCTCCCGGGGGCACAGATGATGTCCCTCTGTGACCCCATCTGCGTCTGCAGGTCTGTCCCTCAGCATGCGCGCGAATGCGTCCACATGTCCGTGTGCATGTGAGCGTGTGTGTGTGCACGAGATCCCGTCACTGCAGAGATAACTAATTATTAGCTCCCTCTGGCCCCAGGGCCCCCCATCTGTTCCGGGGGCTGCTCCCCCTCCCCAGACTTCTGCCCTGATTTCAAAGAGGCCCTAGTGCTGCCCTCCTTCCCTTCCCCGCGGCTGACCAAAACATAAAATAAAATGAAAGCCAGCCCCACCCGGCCTGGACCAGGGAAGGGGCTGACAGGAGGTCTGCAAACTAGGGCTTATCAAAAGCTCCTTCTCAAATTCATTTCAATATCTGAGCCTCTGGTTTCCAAGGCAACATAATCTTTTCATCAAAGCAACTGGTAAAAACCACTGGGATCTGATATTGTTTTGTTGGCAACTTGTCAAAACTGTCATTTGGTTAAAAAAAATTTATAGATTTATACAACCTACAAACACATACGGTGATCTATACCACTAATGATCATTAATGAAGTAGTGCCCGGCGAAGCTTTCAGACTTGCGTCTCCCACCCCAGACCGTTGGCTCCCACAGGATGAAGGTGTGGTGTAGACGGCAGGGCTGGGAGGAGGCGCGGGGCCACACGGGCGGGGGGGGGGGGGCGTCTACACCCCTAATAAGTCACACGCGGCGAGTTGGCTTCTTCCCAAAGACTCCCTTTCCTCGGATCTTCTGGGACCCTCTGGCCTCCGTTCTCGCTCTCCCGACTCCCTCCCTCCCTCACGCTGACACTCGCATCCCCTGACCTGCAGCCTCACTTGCCAGGGTCTGGACCCGTCGAAGAAGTAAACTGAGGCTGGCCCAGGGGGACGCCAGGGCCAAGCCCCTGCAGACTCTGCCGCCTGTGGCTCCCAAACCACAAAGGGCCAGCGAGGCAGGACCCCGCCTGCTCTTCCCGCCCCCTGACTGGGACTCCAGGCCCAGGTCCCCGGGGAGGCGGGGGTGGAGGCCGGAGGAGGCCCGGGAGCCTGGGTTCCAGCGCGTCTCCACCGCGTCCCGCAGGCGCCGAGCGAGTACGAGACAAGCCCGGAGCAGCTCTTCTACCGGATCGCACACCTCCACCGCGGGCAGCAGTACCTGCTGTGGGTGGCCGCCGTCACCTCCGCCGGCCGGGGCAACAGCAGCGAGAAGGTCACCATTGAGCCCGCGGGCAAGGGTAAGCCACCCGGGCCGGGGGCGGAGAAGCTGCCGGAAGCCCCTTCCAGAACCCGGGCTCTCCCCAGACGGGGGGGGGGGGGGGGGTATCTCTCTGCACCCTGTCTGCCACCTGGCTGCCAGGAGCCGGCCGCCACCTGCTGCCCGCCGGCGCCGACACCGGGCCTCTGCTGCCCCCTGACTCCCAGAAAGCCACACAGCAGGCTCCCGGCTGCGCAGCTCCGGCGGTGGCCACGGTCCCCCACTCCGAACTCTACCCCAGGGTTGAAAGAAGGGACATTAGCCTCACTCCCAGCTCACAGCGGAGCATTTGTCCCAAGAGGGGGTGGTGGCAGGGCACACTGCTTCCAGGGGGCCGAGAGCCATCAAGGGAGCCTCCTGCTGTGGGAGCTGGACGCCGTGGGTGGAGGCGGCGGCGTTGATGGCTGCGTCACTCAATGCACAGACGTCTGCCAGGCGCAGCCCCGGAGGCTCTGGCCGGACGCTGCCAGCGGGTGTGTTCCCAGGGGCGCCACCGAATCCCTGGCCTGGGCATCAGTATGGAATGAGGGCGTGTGCACCCCACTTCACGGGGGACGGCAGTTCTGAGGCCCCAGCCCGAGAGCGGAGAGGCAGCCGCACACAGGGGCTGACCGGCCCCTGTGCCCTGGGGTTTACCCACCACCAGCCCCTAACTTCAGCGCTGTGCTCGGCTCTGGGCCTCCATGGGAAGGCCCCCTTCCGCTTGGGCCTGCCTCCTCCCAGAGCCCCAGAAACCAACCCCAGCCACATGGCAGTCCCAGGTCTGGAACCCCGAAGCGTTTGGTCGCTTGGTTAACTTTACACCCTTAACGTGGCCTGGTGATCCGTGAGGCGCCTGACACGGTCACCGTCTCCAGGCCCCTTGACATCTTTGCCTTTCTTGCCTTCCGGAACATGTGTATATCTGACGGGTTTCTACTTACCCCAGGCGGGTGACCCCCGGCTCCGTGTGAGGCTAAGTGTCCCCATTTCGCCTCTTCCTCCCGTGTGCCTGGTCTCCGTGATGGCACCGTCACCCAGCCGGAGTCAGGCAGTCATCCTCACCTCCCCCTCGGTCTCGTCCTCAAAATCGGTCAGACCCCAGGTCCCGACAGCTCTTGCTGGAGCCCCTCCCCTCTTGCCCACTCGCGTCGACTCGGCCCTGCTCTCTGGACACCATCTCACTGCCGATGCACCTCCTTTACCACGCCTTCCTCTGCCGGCAGCCGGGGCTTTATCTACAACTCCATGTTGAACACGTCACTACTTACTTAAGCCTCCAGTGGCTTCTTGTGTCCCCAAGTCCAGCCTCCTTGTTCTGCCGAGAGCCCCCCGGCGCCGCCCCCCGACCCCCCCGCCCCGTGCTCCTGCTCGCCACACCTCCCCCTCCCCTCGCCCTGCGCTGCGGTCAGCCAGGGTGTGTGCAGGCCTCCTACTCCCCACGTGTCTCGGCCTCCAGACCCCTACTCAGCGCTGCTCCTCTGCGCCCCGTGACTGTCCTTCTCTGCACGAGGCCTTCCCTGTTAGCCTTCGAGATCCAAGGGGCCTCCCTGGCCTTCACCTCCACCACCTCTGAACTGGCAGGTCCATGCCCCCCGCAGGCTCCCACGGGTCCCTGCACCTGTGGCCACCACAGTATTTTCAACCTGGGGGAAAAGCTGTTTCTTAAGCTGGGCTCCTCGCTGGGCACGGCCCTGAGATCAAGACCTGAGCTGAGAGCAAGCGTCGATGCTCTGCCGACTGAGCCCCAGGCGTGCCCCTGCCCCCGCAGTGGTACTGTTCAAGTCTCCGGCTCCCTCTCGGGCCACGGGCAGCTTGCGGACGGGGAAGGGATCTTACTCATTTTGTGACTCTTCAGAGCCGCATGTGGCAGCTGGCCCATAACAACTACGTTTGTGGGGCCAGTGACTCCCGTCTGAAATCGCCTGCGCCCACCCCTGCTCCGAGCTCCGAGCGGAGGTCAGGTGGGAGATGGGGGGCTTGAACTGTGGGTTTGGGGAGCCCAGGGCCGGCAGCCAGCACAGCGCTGTGCGCCGAGCTGGGTGCCCTCATGCCCCCCGCCCGCAGCCCCGGCGAAGATCATCTCCTTTGGAGGCACCGTGACGACCCCCTGGATGAAAGATGTCCGGCTGCCGTGCAATTCAGTGGGGGACCCCGCCCCTGCGGTGAAGTGGACCAAGGACAGGTAGGTGCGGGACCCCCGGGGGCCGACTGACCCAAGTGACGGGCGGTAGAAGAGCCAGAAGGAAAAGAGTCAGGCGCCCATAGCTTCCAGCTGACCAGAGGCCCTGCCAGGGGCACAGCTACTGCTCCCCAGGAGGCCTGGGCCCCCCGGCTCCCCACTGTGGACTGCCAAGGATCTCCTTCTCTGGGGGCTCCCTTCCCTTTCAGGGTTACTGGATACCCCAGGAAGTGCCCTCCAGTTAGCCTCCTTGTGCTCCCAGGACCTCCAGTCCTGGGAGAGGCCCCAGGAAGAGGGGGTGCTCACCATCCCCCGTCTCTGGCCCCCCCCATCCTGCAGCGAAGACTCGGCCATCCCCGTGTCCATGGACGGGCACCGGCTCATCCACACGAACGGCACGCTGCTGCTGCGCGCCGTGAAGGCCGAGGACTCCGGCTACTACACCTGCACGGCCACCAACACCGGGGGCTTCGACACCATCATCGTCAACCTTCTGGTGCAAGGTGAGACCCAGGCAGGCGGCGCCCCGCCCAGCTCCCCAACGGCCTGGGCGACGGACCCTTAGTGGACCAGAGGTGCCACCTGGAAGAGAGGCAGGAGGGATGGAGAGAATGACAGGAGCTGGGGAGGCTCCCGGAGGGTGGGGAAGCCAGGCCTCTGCCCCCCGCCGCCACCAGACGTTCGTGCGCGTGGTGAGGCCGGCTGGCTTTCCCCCACAGTCCCCCCGGACCAGCCCCGCCTCACTGTCTCTAAAACCTCCGCCTCGTCCATCACCCTGACCTGGATTCCAGGTGACAATGGGGGCAGCTCCATCCGAGGTGAGAGGGGTCTGGGTGAGGAGGGGGAGGAGGGGAAGAAACCCTGGGCCCAGGAGCAGGGGAGGGCTTCACCCACTCCCACCGCTTCATCCCCATAATGCCCCAGAAGCGATAAATGGGGGGTGATTCGGACCAGAAGGAAGTGACCCAGGTGCCACAGAAAGTCCCCAGCCCACGTCTCCTGGTTTTAGACGGCCCACCCAAGTTGCTGCTGGTGACCGGTGTGAACCTGGAGAAACCTGTTTTCTTCTCTGGGCCTCAGTTCCCAAATCTGTAACAGTGGACAGAGAGTGCTTCTCGACCTTGAACATGCACATGGATCACTGGGGGCAGGGGTGGGGGGCGGATCTTAAGGAATGCAGATTCTGATTCCGGAGGTCTGGGGTAGGATCTGACCAGCTCCCAGGAGATCTAATACTGCCTTCAGGGCCATCCCTGGGGTAGCAGGGTCTAAACAGGGCCCCTCTGAGCCT
>NC_043710.1:107674522-107682514 GCF_006229205.1 Suricata suricatta | reverse complement strand
CCCCCCGGGCAGGCTTCGTGCTGCAGTACTCGGTGGACAACAGCGAGGAGTGGAAGGACGTGTTCATCAGCTCGGGCGAGCGGTCCTTCAAGCTGGACAGCCTCAAGTGCGGCACGTGGTACAAGGTGAAGCTGGCAGCCAAGAACAGCGTGGGCTCCGGGCGCATCAGCGAGATCATCGAGGCCAAGACCCACGGGCGGGGTGAGGCTCAGCCACGGCCCAGCTGGGAGACACGGGCCCAGGCCACGGGGACGGAAGATGGCCGGCGTGGGGAAGGAGTGCGGGAAGCGGGCGGAAGGGAGGGGCTCAGCGGGTACTTGAACCAATCACAGTGGGAGAAACAGGCCCCACCTCCCTGGCTGGGTAGCAGGTGGCGGCCTCTTCCTTCTTCCCACATCCCTTCCTCCTGGGCGGAGGCCTTCCCTCCAGGTCCTTCCTCTTCTCACTCCTCCTCGGCCCCCTGGGGCACCCCCCCTCCCCATCTGTGTCAGAACCGCCACCGCCCCCCTGGCCCAGGGGACTCCCCAGCCCGCAGGTGAAGGCACCCCCCTCTTCTTCTCGGTCTCTAACCACACTCTCTCCCTGTGGCCCCCAGAGCCCTCCTTCAGCAAAGACCAGCACCTGTTCACCCACATCAACTCCACGCATGCTCGGCTTAACCTGCAGGGCTGGAACAACGGAGGCTGCCCCATCACGGCCGTCGTGCTGGAGTACCGGCCCAAGGGCACCTGGGCCTGGCAGGGGCTGCGGGCCAACCGCTCCGGGGAGGTGTTCCTGACCGAGCTGCGGGAGGCCACGTGGTACGAGCTGCGCATGCGGGCCTGCAACAGCGCTGGCTGCGGCAACGAGACGGCCCAGTTCGCCACCCTGGACTACGACGGGAGTGAGTCGGAGAGGCCGCAGCGGGGTGTCCCCAGGGAAGCCGGCACAGGGGCAGACACACAAAGAGAGGACAGACAAATTGAAAAACAGGGAGGGAAGAGCCGGAGACAGGGAAGGGAGCCGCGGGGTGTAGGCCGGCAGGCCGGAGCGCCAGTGACCGATACAGACCTACAGACCCTACAGACAGGCAAACAGTCACACTAAGACAGAGCGTCTTTGCAGGTGCGTCCTTGCTCTCTGTTGCTTCAGAGAGATGGGGAGGAATGTGGAGATGTAGTTGAGGCATGGTGCAGAGGCCAGGATGGGATGCTCTGTGCCGCAGTAACAGATAAAACACCAAGGGCTGCAGGGCTTGACCCAGTAAAGATCTGCTGCTGGCTCTCATAACATGTTGAGAGGGTTGGCTGGCCACCATCTTCTGGCTACGCCATCCTGAATGGTAGCCTCCAAGGTCACCAAGAAGAGAGAGAGAGAGAAAAGGCACCCCAGTTCTTAACGGCCTTGTCCAGGAGGAGACGCTCGTCACTTCTGTTCACACTCTGTCGTCTAGAACTAGTTACGTGATTCTGATCTAACTCGGAGATCTGGAGGGTGTAAGTAGGCACGTGGATGTTTGGTGAGCACTAACTGGTGTCTCCCATGTGGGTTACTTCATACACATGCGCACACGCAACACATGCGCACACATAACACATGCGCGACATATGTTACAGGCACGTCAAAGGCTGAATTCATAGAGATCCACTGTCAGAGGTAAATTAAGTCCACCTGTGTGTTAAGGAAATGAAAAGCTCCTTCGAGAAGGAGATGGCCCTTATGCAAAGCTTTGAAACAGGCAGAGGTGGGGCTTGGCTGAGGGCTATGTCTGCAGAACTTACCGCCTCCATGCAGGCACCTCAGGTTAGCAAATATTGCCCGTGAGAGGGGGTATCAGGGAAAAAATGCGGGGCATTGAACAGCTCTGTCCCCAGCTGGGGAAGAGACCCTGAGACCCCACTGCACTGATTCCTCTCTGAATCTCACTGCCCCTCCCCCACTTTACGAGCTGGATGGGGGAAATCTAAGCGCATCAGCGCCCCCCCCCTCTAGAAATGAACTCCTACAGGCAGGAGACTATCTCTCAAAGACTTCAGGATAATTCTAAAACAGCCCCACGAAGCCATCAGTTTCATAATGCAGCATAAAAACGACATGATTGTTTGTGGGCTGTCCTGATATGACCAGAATATGGGGGTGGGGGGCGGGTAATGGAGAAGGCTGGGGCTCTGTGCCAGGAAGTGCGGATCAGAATGAGACCAAGGGCAGCAAGTGAGGTTCAAGGGCTACCCCACCCCCGGGGACTCTACACAGAGCCTCCTCATAAGGGACATCTGACTCCCGTCTTCCCCCCATTCAGGCACCATCCCTCCTATCAAGTCTGCTCACGGTGAGGGCGATGACGTGAAGAAGCTATTCACCATCGGCTGCCCGGTCATCCTGGCCACTCTGGGGGTGGCCCTGCTCTTCATCGTCCGCAAGAAGAGGAAGGAAAAGCGGCTGAAGCGGCTCCGAGGTAGCCAGGCTTCCCCCGGGCTTCCCAGGAGGGAGTGTTGGCCCTCATCCACGCTGGCCACCTGTCATTGGCTCATGGCACGCTCTGGGCAGGAGTGTGCCTGTGTCTTATTGAAGGGAGAGCTGCCACTCCAGTCTTCTGAAATTTTAGTTCTCACAGCTTCCTCCTCTGTGCCCCCAAGACTTTGTGCCTGACCTAACCAGGGCTGAATCAGAGGTGTACTCTGGTAGAGCCAATTGGTTGAAATATTTAAACATTTCCATGTTAGGGGCACCTGGGTGGCTCAGTCAGTTAAGCATCCGATTTCAGCTCAGGTCATGATCTTGCGATTCGTGAGTGTGTGCCCCGCCTTGGGCTCTGTGCTGACAGCTCAGAACCTGGAGCCTGCTTCCGGTTCTGTGTCTCCCTCTCTCTCTGCCCCTCCCCTGCTCGTGTGCTCATGCTCTCATGCTCTCTTGCTCGCTCGCTCGCTCTCTCTCTCTCTCTCTCTCTCTCTCTCTCAAAAATGAATAAATGTTAAAAAAATAAAGAATAAACATTTCCATGTTAGTTGGTAAATAGATGTTGTTCCCTTCCACCCTGGATCTTCTCTCTCTCACACAGGATCCCTGAGATTCTTTTAGGAGCTGGCCACTGAAACGTAGACCGGCAGGTGGTCTCTAGGACCTTGCTCAGTTCTGGCACCTCCAGAACGTGTCTGATGTTAAACATTTTGAATAAGGTCCCTGTCCTAATACGTGATACCGTAGACGGGCATGAATGAGTCCGATTCAGCTTGACTTCCCCAGGGCCTGGTACACTGTCTGGCACCTAGTAGTTGCTTCACAGATGTTCGTTCATTCATTTGGAAAACATTTATTGAATAGCTGCTGTATTGTAGGTACTTCCACACCCCGGAGATAGAGAGGCGAATGGAGAAGGAAGAGCCTGTAGTCTTACGGAACATAGTCTAGTCCTTCTCGAGTTTACAGTTTAGTGTGAGAGGTCAGGGCACAATAGTCGTACAAAAGAGAGAAGTACTAACCCTACCTTGGGTGTTTGGGAGTTGCGTGGATGGAAGGTTGAATGATTAATTGGATGGTTGGATGGAAAGATGTATAGACGGAAGGATGGTTGGATAGATGGTTACAGGAAAGTTTTAATGTAGAGGCGGCTGCATGGGTAGGTGGAAGAATGGATGGATGATTAGATAGCTGGATGGATCAATGCTTGGAGCCACGGGTAGGTGGGTGGCTGGATGCATATTTGGATGGTTAATAGTTGAATGATTAGGTAGTTGGGCAGATAGTCGAATGGGTGTTTGGATGAATGGATAGGGAGATGGATGATAAGATGGACAGATGATTGTATGATTTTATGGATATATGGATAGGTGGGTAGATGAAAGGTTGAGTAGATGAATAGATAATTGGATGGATGGATGGATGGATGGATGGATGGATGGATGGTTGAATGGATGGATAATTGAATGGGTGGATGATGGATGGATGGATGGATAGATGGATGGATGGTTGGTTGAATGGATGGATAATTGAATGAGTGGATGATGGATGGATGGATGGGTGGGTGGAGAAATGAATAGATTGATAGGTAAATGGATCAATGATGAATGGACGGGTGGGCGGGTGAGTAGATGGTTGGATACATACATAGAACTAGTTCATTCCGACAGATTAGTCTCATGATTCTCCTTCTCCTCGGAGGTCTAATGGGTTAACTGGGCCCTTTGCTTCTCTCACTCTTCCCCTCCCCCCCCATCAATTCCTAACCTGAGAGTCCTGATCCTATTCAAGGCCTCTCTGGAGACAAAGCATGGACCCTCAGATTTATCCACGGACTTCTTGGGACAGGTGCCCAAGAGGAAGAAATGAGGTCTCTTGGTTGATAGTCCTTTAGGAATGCCCACTGACCACGCCTCCTTCACTCTCTCCTCTTCTCAGCAAATAACTGAGGATGGACCCTCCACTGGTGCCCATTCCCAGCCTGCTATGATGTCTTGTTTAATTAGAGTCAATTCAAGAAACAGATGGAGCAGTTTATACACCCTCTCCTTTGGGACAAATATACCCTCTCCCGATTAGACAAAAACCTGAGGAAAGGAAAACAGACCTGAGCCAAATCGGGCACCGGGAGCCGTCAGACCTTACTGTGTTTCAGACCATCTTAGAAGCCCTTTCACTTCTCCCTCTTCTTCCCAGGAGACCAGCCCTGGTCTCCTTTTAGGGATTCCCCGCACCTTTTCCCCATGCCTCTGCCCGTTCTCACCCAGTCCCTCTCTCTACTGTTTTGCAGACGCGAAGAGTTTGGCAGAAATGTTGATAAGGTAGGTGTCACCTGGCTGCTCCGTCCCCTGCAGAGGACGGGCTTCCAAGACCCCGCTGTCCTGCTAAGCCCTCTCCTCTGGCCCCTGATGGCTGCTGGGTCACCCACCTCGGGCCCTTCTCCCCACAGCAAGAACAACCGAAGTTTCGACACCCCCGTGAAGGGGCCGCCCCAAGGCCCGCGGCTGCACATTGACATCCCCAGGGTCCAGCTGCTCATCGAAGACAAGGAGGGCATCAAGCAGCTGGGTGAGTGACAAGTGCCACAGACTCTGTTGTGGTCACCCCCGGGCCACCACCCCCCAAGGGCAGGCGCCAGCCCTCACTGCAGTGCCCAGAGCTCTGGCAGCAGCCCCACCAACGACTCAACCTCAGAACTCACGGAAACTTCTCTGAAGGGCCAAGCTCCTCCTCTAACTGAAATGGGGTAAAGACAGAAAGATACATGTGATGTGCAAAGAGGACTCCTACTTGTTGTCTTCCTTCCCCCAGGAGATGATAAGGCCACCATCCCCGTGACGGACGCCGAGTTCAGCCAAGCTGTCAACCCGCAGAGTTTCTGCACCGGTGTCTCCTTGCACCACCCAGCCCTCATCCAGAGCACGGGACCCCTCATCGACATGTCTGACATCCGGCCAGGCACCAGTACGCCCTCTCCCCAGGAAGCCAGACCCCCTCCCAAACAGGGTGTCTTGGGCACAGCATGGGGCACAGGTGATAGAAAGAAAAGTGGGGGAGGAACAGCATGGAATGGAAAGAGCACTGGAGTTAGTCTACCGACCTTGAGTGAAGACTGACTTAGCTGTGACCTTGGGTCTATCGCTGACTTTGTCTCTCTGGGCCTCCGTTTGCTTACCTAGACATTTTAAGAGGGCTGGGTGTTCTTGCTCTCCAAGGCCCTTCTGCCTCTGGACGTAAGGATAGACTACATCAAGGGCTGTGGGGAATGAATGACAGGAGGCAGCGGGAGAGGAGGTGACATTATTCCCCCGGCGGAAGGAAAAGATGCGGTGGCGGGGGAGCCCCAGGATGCCAGCCCCTGCCCCCCGCCCCCGCCACTGTCGCTCTCCCCCTCCGGGGCCAGCTACGTGGTCGGGAAAGGCAGCAGGCTCAGCTTCCCCATGGGAGCTTCTGTGGCTGCTTATGCCCCCTACCTGGCTCCGCACTGCCCTCCGGTGTGTGCCAGCCGCCCAGGCCTGAGTGCCCCCGGCGGATGCACTAGCTGTCGCTTCCCGTTTGCAGATCCGGTGTCCAGGAAGAACGTAAAGTCAGCCCACAGCACCCGGAACCGGTACTCAAGCCAGTGGACGCTGACCAAGTGCCAGGCCTCCACACCTGCCCGCACCCTCACCTCCGACTGGCGCACCGTGGGGTCCCAGCACGGTGTCACTGTCACTGAGAGTGACAGCTACAGCGCCAGCCTCTCCCAGGACACAGGTGAGCCCAGGGCCCTCTGTTCTCCGGTTCCCCTACCTTCCAGCCCCCCTCTCTGTTTTCCCAGCCTCTGCCCACCAGCTCATGGGGGCCAAGGCACAAGTGCGCCTCATTTCCAGCTGGCCACTGACTTGCTGTGTGGCCGGCACAGAAACACTTGACCTTGCGGAGCTCTGCTGGGTCAAGGATTTCACTCTGCCATCCCAGAAGATGTTGGAGAAAATGGCCCGTGTGACAGCTGTTGGAGAAAGAGCTGAGTCTTCCAGGGGGCGGCTTGCTTTCAAGAACGCAAGACGGTCTGCCCTTTATTCGCCAAAGACCCCACCTCTGCCACCACGGCCCCCTTCCCAGGGGACCAGCGGGGTCTTTGGAGATGACCACTGGGTCAAGGGTAGGGAACTGCTCAGTCTGGTCTCCTCTGAAAAAAAAGACTTTTAATGTCTATTTTTGAGAGAGAGCGCACGTGCAGGCAGGGGCGGGGCAGAGAGAGAGGGAGACACAGAACCCACAGCGGGCTTTGGTCTCCTCGGTAGCCGAGACCCTTCTCCCCAGGTCCCCCTCATTTCCCCTCACCTCCACGCTCCCATCTCCGCAGACAAAGGCCGGAACAGCATGGTGTCCACGGAGAGCGCCTCGTCCACCTACGAGGAGCTGGCACGGGCCTACGAGCACGCCAAGCTGGAGGAGCAGCTCCAGCACGCCAAGTTCGAGATCACCGAGTGCTTCATCTCCGACAGCTCCTCCGACCAGATGACCACAGGCACCAACGAGAACGCGGACAGCATGACGTCCATGAGCACGCCCTCGGAGCCCGGCATCTGCCGCTTCACCGCCTCGCCGCCCAAGCCGCAGGACGCCGACCGAGGCAAAAATGTGGCTGTGCCCATCCCGCACCGGGCCAACAAGAGTGAGTGCTCGCCACCCCCCCCCGCCCCCTGCTCCGAACCTGGCCCCGACAGCCCGGGGGGCTCCTTGGTGGCGTGGGCAGTGCAGAGCAAGTACTTGGGAGGGTCCAGATCAGGGTCCGCGTCCGGCTCAGCCTCTTAACGCCTCCGCGGCCTTGGAAGTCACTTAGCCTCTCTGGGCTTCATTTCCTCCTTTGTAAAATGCAAATGACAGCGTTGCTGTGCGAACAGTAGGTGTCCAGTACCTGCCTGATGCATGGCGGGGTCTCGGGACACAGTCCTCCCCTCCGCCGAAGCTGTGCCGGCACGGAGACACAGCTGCCCAGTGGCAGGGGCCTCAGTGCCATTCCTAATTGATCCAGACGCAAAGGAACAATCCTGGCAGCCCGCACGTGGCGGCCAGACCTCATGGTGGGCAGTGACCTAGCCTGACGGAAACATGTCTGACCCCGGGGGCCCGGTCAGAGCCGACGCCCTTCAGGGTTGGTGGGACAGCCGTAGGATGACTGGAGGGCGTGCCAGGGGACACTGGACCACACTATACCGTGTCAACCCACACGGAGTCTGGTCTGCTCGCTACTTACTGGCCTCGCTAAGTGGCCATGCCAATCGGGGCACTCGGGGTCATCCGGAGAAGAGCGCAGGGTAACAAAGTACAAAGACTTTGGAGACTGGCAGCCCTGAATGCCGCCCCCACCCCCTCTGGCTGGGTGAATTGGGGCAGATTACTTAATCTCTCTGAACCTCAGTTTCCTCATTTGCAAAACGTGGGCAGGTATTAACCTACCCCGGGGGCTGCGGGGACCAAGCGAGATCATGTAAGGAGAGTTCCGGGCACAGTCATAGGATAGGCACATTTATGGGTGAGGATGCTCACTGAGCAGAGGGGTCAGGACTC
>NC_043710.1:107673341-107674422 GCF_006229205.1 Suricata suricatta | reverse complement strand
CCGCCCCTCCGGCCCCCAGCACCGAGCCTCCGCGGGCCGGGGGCCCACACACCAAAATGGGGGGCTCCAGGGACTCACTTCTGGAGATGAGCACATCGGGGGTAGGGAGACCCCAGAAGCAGGGGGCAGGGGCCTACTCGAAATCCTATACCCTGGTGTAGGGGCACCGTGAGAAGGGCGGCCCCTCACTCGGACCTTCTGCACCTCCAGCCTCACACACCAACTTGGCTGTTTTCCTGCATTCTTTGTATCAAACTGACAGAAACCAACCGACAAGGAAAAGAAACCCCCCCCAAGTCATGAACGCTTGTACATAGAACTCTTTTGTACAAATGAAACTATTTTCTTCTTCTCCATGAAGCCAGGGCACAAAGAATTTGACAGTACAAACCAACCCCTCCATCCCCGCAAAACACGCGTGGAGAGATCTATATACGTACGTAGGGGGGAGAGGAGCGCTCCACGAGCTGTGTGTCTATATACGTCTCTCACCTTATTTTGAGACAGAGGCACAAAGACTCAGCAATTTTTCCCTCCTACTCACTCAACCCTCTTTCAGTCTAGGCGGTTTTGACAAAGACCAAAATCCCGACTCAGAGACACTGCATGCGGTCTTCCTGTTCCAAGAAAACCAGGACTTGCTTCAATTTGCAGATGCTTATGTGTTAATACCTTTTTCTATGAAAAAAAACCCAGCGCCGTGTGCAATAAAAGTTATGTTTCTACGTGGTAGTTTTTTCCCATCTGGCGAGGGCCAGTGGGGAGGGGGGAGGGAGGAAAGGCCCCCAAGCCTGGCCGTCTCTCTCCGAGAGGTCAGGTTTTAGCTCAGCGGGTTAAACTTTTTAAAAGGCTTTTCGTTAGCCCAGGTGCATTCCTGAGCACCTGTTCTGTTCTCAGATCTGTGCCGGCCGCTAAAGGGGGGCAGCTGTGTGGCTTTGAGCACGCTCCTAAACCTTTCTGGGCCAGTTTCCTTATCTATAAAATGAGGCAACCTTGCAGAGAGCTTGGGGAGCCTGGGGTGGGGGTGGGCAGGAGCCTGCTGGCTTCTCTCCTCCGGGCTTGCCCAGGGGCAAACCACAAG
>NC_043710.1:107637755-107673241 GCF_006229205.1 Suricata suricatta | reverse complement strand
CCAATGAGAACGGGCCAGCAGGCATGCCGGGTCCCTTGTCTGGCTTTGGAGGAGTTGGCATCAGGCTGACAGGTGGAAGGAAGCGTGGGCACAAGCAGGTGCGCAGAAAGGCCTTATCTGATGAAAGGGTGGGGAAGGCGTGTGGGCGGGGCCTCCAAGGACGGTCAGGTTCAAGTAGCTGGAGGAGAAGGAGAGACGCCAGGTCCAGGTCGCCATTTCCCTCCTCCCTCCAGCATGGCCCGGAACCCCTGGGTGAAAAGACAGTGCTCTAAGAAGCACAAAGGGGGTTGAGTGCCCCCCAGTGAAGGCTGAGCTGTGGAATCCGGGAATCTGGAAGGAAGGTGAGTCTCTGGGACCTGCCATCCCCCCGGAAGCTGAGAGGAGGGACTGGGAAGGGCCCCCAGAGGACTCGAGAAGAAAGGAGGGGTGTGTGCCGGGTGCAGGCGGCCGTCCCCTGTCTGGGCCACAGCAAGACCCTGCCTGGGCTGCATGACCTTTAATGGAAGCACTTTCCAAAACGCGACTGCTTCCTCAAACACTCCCTGAGCACCCAGGCAGCGTGGGGTCCAGAGGAGCCGTCCCTGTGCGGCCCACCCTGCAAGGTAAGGGGGTGGGCACATGGCAGGGGAGGGGGCAGAGGCCTTATGCTCCTTGGCGACCCCTAGGCCCAGGGGCACCTCCATCTCAGCCCCGGCACCAGGGACCTGGGCCAGAGAACCAACTAACAGCAATAAAGAGAACAGCGAGAAGGGCCTGCATCCCAGACTCCTGGGGAGAGCCGGGCTCCAGGCCCTGGGGCGGGCAGGACGCCTCCCGCGGCCGCGTGCGCCATCTGCAGGTCACCTCCCGAACTGCAAGCACGATGATCCAGCCTGAGCTGGGCCCCGCCCTCACCTGCGCCCGACCCTGGGGAAACCCGAATCAGACCCGACCCGACTCTGCCAGGCATCAGGGGATGAACAAACCCCGGAGGCTAGAGTAGGATAGAACTACCTGCTCAAGGGGGCAGAGGGGAACCCTGTGGCCACCATACGTTACAGAACCCCACGCCATGTGCCAGTTATTGGGCAGAACACTTCCCTCGCATTGGCCCATGCGACCTCCCTGCAGTTTTGGGAGGCCGGTGTCACAGTCTCCATCTGATTGGTGAGAAGCTGGGGTCCGGGGACTTAAGTAACTCCTCCAAGGTTAGAGGCGCAGGAGAAGGTGCTTAACTCCGATCCAAGCCTGAGGGTGTCCGATTCCCTAACCACAGGGCCACACTGCCCGGGGTGGTGCTGCGGGGAGGCTGAGCTCCAGTTCTGTCCCTAGGGCATTGAAGGCGGGGCGTCTTCCAGCGGGACTTGTCCTTCAGCTAAACTGCAAACCTGCCCATCTGGACTGTCCCCGGAAGCTCGTCCCCAAGTCAGCCAAAGCCCTAGCCCTTTGCTCCCGGTTAGTCATCAGGACCTGTCCAGACCTCCACTCTGTCCAGCGCTGAGGCCACTGTCTGTCCCCGAGCTCTGGTGCTCAAACACCGCCCGGCAGCGTCCGCAGCGCCCAGGAACTTGCTAGAAATGCACACTTAGGCCTCGCCCCAGACCCACTGGGTCAGAGTCTGGAGCTTAGCAGACGTCCCGAGAACTCACATGCACGCCTGAGCGCTGGAAGGATCAGAGCGCCGTCTCTCCTGCCACCAGTCAGAGGGCACCAGAGTCGCGGGCCCCAGACCTCCTTACGCGTCGGATTCACCTGCAGAGCCTGTTCAGTCCCAGCTGAATCACAACTTTTCCTGGGCCCGAACGCCATTTTAGCCCTTTTTAAGTTAGACGGTTCGGTGGCATTAAGAACATTCACCGTGTTTGTGCAGTCATCGCCCCTACCCCCTTTCCAGAACTTTGTCGGGTCCGCAAACAAAACCTCTATATGCACTAACCACTGAGCACCCAGACCCCCTTCCTCCCACCGGGCAACCACCATCCGACTTCCTGTCTCTATTAAGTTGACTCCTCCACGAACGTTCATACGGTATTTTTCTTTTCTGTTGGCTTCTTTCACTTAGTGTGTTTGCAAGAATCTCCCATGTTGTAGCGCGTATGAGAATTTCATTCCTTATTAAGGCTAAGGAGTATTCCGTTATATGTATAGACTGCATTTTTAATCCCATTTTTAAAATTTTTTTTTGTGTTCTTGAGAGTGAGCGAGCATGCGTCGGGGAGGGGCAGAGAGGGAGACACCGAATCCGAAGCAGACTCCAGGCCCGCACGGTCAGCACAGAGCCCGACGCGGGGCTCGAACCCACAGAGCATGAGATCACGACTCGCGCTGAAGCCGCATGGTTAACCAGGCGAGCCACCTAGGCGCCCCTTCATCCCATTGTTGATGGACACTTGAGTTGTTTCCTTTGGCTATTACGAATGCTGCTGCATAAACATCAGTACATAACTTCCTGTTTGAATCCCTGTTTTCAAGTCTTCGGATATAGAACTAGGAGTGGAATTTCTAAATCAAGTGATAATTCTATGTTTAATGGTTTTGTGGAGAAAAAACATTTTTATTGAGGTGTAATTGTATAACGTGACACTAGCTTCAGGTGGGCAATGTAAAGGTTCAGTATTTGTATATACTGCAGAATGAGCCCGCCGGGAGTCTGGTTAACATCCCTCACCGTACGTAGCTACAGTTTTGTTCTCCCAGTGACAATTTTTAAGATTTACTCTCGGCAACTTTCGAGTCGGCAACAAAGTAGCTTTAGCGACAGCCCCATGCATACTGCCTCCCTGTTATTTAACTATAACTGGTAGAGGTTTTCATTTTGATCCCTTCACCCAAATATTTCACCCACCCCAGCCCCTCTGTCAACCTCGGGCTGTGCTGTGTCCGTGAGCTTGGGGTTTTGTTTGTTTCTGGTCCACATATGAGTGAGGCCGCCCGGTATTCTCTCCGACTTAGTTTGTTCACGCGATGCCATCGAGGTTTGTCCAGGTTGTCACAAGTGGCAAGACTTCGCTCTATTTTACGGCTGATACTATTCCACTGTACCCACTAGGATTCCGCGGTGCGTTGTGCCCCATCTTTACCCAGTCATCCACCAGTGGGCACTTAGTTGTTTCCACGTCTTGGCTATTGTAAACAATGCTGCAGTGAGTGTAAAGGCACACATACCTTTCTAAAATAACGTCTTGGTTTTCTTTGAATAGAGACCCCCAGCTGGGACTGCTGGATCACGTGGCAGTTTCAATTTTTGGAGGAGCCTCCACACTTTTCCAGAGCGGCTGCCGAGTTTACATTCCCACCGACAGTGCACAGGGTCCCTTTCCTCCACCTGCTTGCCGACACCTGCTTATCTGGTCTTTCTGGGGGCCCATTCTGACAGCTGTGAGCTGATAGCTCGCCATGGTTCTGATTTGCATTTCTCTGGTGATGAGCGGTGCTGCCTGTTGGCCACTTGTATACCTACTTTGGAAAAATGTCTATTCAGGTCCTCTGCCCGTTTTTTTAATTGGATGGGGGTCTTTGTTGTTTTGGTTTTTGGTTTTTGCTTTTTTTTATTGTTTATTTTTATTTTTGAGACAGAGAGAAAGAGCATGAATGGGGGAGGGGCAGAGAGAGAGGGAGACACAGAATCTGAAGCAGGCTCCAGGCTCTGAGCTGTCAGCACAGTGCCCAATGCGGGGCTTGAACCCATGAACCGTGAGATCATGACCTGAGCCGAAGTCGGACGCTTAACTGACTGAGCCTCCCAGGTGCCCCTGGTTTTTGCTATTGGGTTGTATGTGTTCCTCATGTATTTTGAATATTAGCCCCTTATCAGATACATAAATTGCAAATATTTTTTCCTTTTCAACATGTTGCCTCTTCATTTTACTGATGATTTCTTTTGCTGTGCAGAAGCTTTTTAGTTTGATGTAATCCCACTTGCTTATTTTTGGGTTTGGAGTCGGATCCAAAAACTCCTCACCAAAATCAATGTCAAGAAGCTTACCCCCTGTTTCCTTCTGAGAGCTTTCTGGTCGCAGGTCTGACATTCAAGTCTATCCATTTTGAGTTAACATTTGTACAGGATGTGAAGCAGTCTAGTTTCATTCTTTTGCACGTGGCTGTCCAGTTTTCCCAGCACCATTTATTGAAAAGACTGTCTTGTCCCCATTTTACATTTGTGCCTCCTTTGTTGTAAGTTAATTGACCATGAATGTGTGGGCTTATTTCTGGATTCTCTATTCTGTCCCATTAATCTATGTGTCTGTTTTTATGCCGGTACCATACTCTTTGGATGACTACAGCTTTGTGATATACTTTGGAATCAGGGAGCATAATGCCTCTAGCTTTGTTCTTTTTCACAATCACTTTGGTTTTTCCAGGTCATTTGTAGTTCAAATCTAATATTAGGATTCTTTGTTCTATTTCTGTGAAAATGCCATAGGAATTTTGATTGGGATTACAATGAATCTATAGATTGCTCTGGGTAATAGAGACATTCTAACAATATTAATTCTTCCAAGCCATGAGTATGGATTTCTATTTATTTATATCCTCCTCATTTTCTTTCATCAGTGTTATAGTTTCCAGTCTATGGGTCTTTAGGTCTTTGACTTCCTTAGTTGAATTTATTCTGAAGTATTTTATTCTCTCTGATGCAGTTTTAAATGAGATTGCTCTCTTAATTTTTCTTTCTAGTATTTGAGTATAGAAACACAAAACATTTTCATATATTAATTTTGTATTTTATCAAATTCATTGATAAGTTCTAACAATTTTTTGGTGGAGTCTAGGGTTTTCTGTATATAATAACATGTCATCTGCCAACACGACAGTTTCACTTCTTCCTTTACACTTTGGATGTCTTTTTTTAGTTTTATTATTTTATTCCTATATAATAAATGGTGTTTTGTTCATTTCAGATGTACAAGATAGTCGTTCAACAAGTCTATACATCACTCAGTGCTCGTCACAACAATGTGCTAGTTCCCTTGGCCTATTTCACCCATCCCCCTTCTGCCTCCCCTTCATCAGCTGCCAATTTGTTCTCTGTAGTTGAGGCTGTGTTTTGGTTTGTCTTTTTTTTTTTTTTCCTTTGTTCACTGGGGTTTTTTTTTTCCTTATATTCCTAAGATGAGTGAAATCATGGTGTTTGTCTTTCTCTGGCTGACTTATTTCACTTAGCATTGTACTCTGTAGATCCACCCGTGTCCTCGCACATCGCGAGATTTCATTCTTTTATGTGGCTGAGTCGTATTCCATTATACGTGTGTGTGTGCGTGTGTACACACTCATGCACATGCACCACTTCATACATTAATCCCTCACTGGACCCTTGTTCTGTTTCCATAATTTGGCTAATGTCAATAACGCTGCCATAACCATAAGGGTGTATATTTCTTTTCAAATTAGTGTTTTCACTAATGAAATTACCGAATCCTATAATTCTGTTTTTAACATTTTGAGGAACCTCCATATTGTTTTCCGCAGTGGTGGCACCAGTTTGCATTTCTACCGTTAGTACACGAGGGTTCCTTTTCTCCACAGCCTCGCCAACACCTGTTGTTTCTATTTTAACCGTTCTGACAGGAGTGAATGACCCCGCATGTGGTTCTGATTTGTACGCCCTGTTGATGAGTCCTGCTGGGCATCTCTTCATGTGTCTGTGGCCACATGTGTGTCTTCTTTGGAGAAATGTCTGTTCCTGTCTTTTGCCTGTTTTTAAATGGACTGTTTGGGGTTCAGGTGTTGAGTTGTATAAGTTGTTTATATATTTTGGAAAATAACCTTGTAACATGTATGTCATTTGCAGATACCTTTCCCAGTCAGTAGGCTTTTGGTTTGGTGGATGGTTTCCTTTGCTTCCTGTGCAGAAGCTTCTTATTTTGATACGGTCCCAATACACTGTTTTTGCTTTTCTTTCCCTCCCCGCAGGAGATAGATGTAGAAGAATGTTGCTCTGGCCAGTGTCAGAAAAATTACTGCCTGTGCTCTCGCCTGGGAACTTTATTGGAATTTTGATTGGGATTAATCCATTTTGAGTTTATTTTGTGTGTGATATAAGAAAGTGGTCCAGTTTCATTCTTTTGCATGCAGCCGTCCAGTTTTCCCAGCCCCGTTTATTGAAAAGGCTTTTTCCCATTGTGTATTCGTGCCACCTTTGTCGCAGATTAATTGACCACATAACCGTGGGCTTATCTCTGGGTTCCATTGATCTATAAGTCTATTTCTGTGCCGGTACCACACTGTTTTGATTACTATAGCTTTGTAGTATATCTTGATTTGTGGGATGATGACCCTCCAGTTTTGTTCTTTCAAAATTGCTTTGGCTGTTCAGGATCAGTTTTGGTTCCATACAAAGCCCTTTTTTTTTTTTTTTTAATTTCTTCCCTAATTGCTCGGGCTAGGACTTCCAAAAACCATGTTGAGTACAAGCAACAGGAGCAGACATCCTTGTCTTAGTCCTGGATCTTAGAGAAAAGCTTCTGGGTTTTCATCATTGAGGATGATGTTAGCCATGGGCTTGGCACCTATGGCCTTTATTATGTTGAGGTAAGTTCCTTCTATACCCACGTGGTTGAATTCTTTTTCCATAAACGGATTTGGATTTTTGTCAGATGTTTTTTCTGCATCTGCATCTACTGAGATCATCATATAACTTTTAGCCTCTTGTTGATGTGATGTATCACACTGACTTTGTGAAAATGTTGAACTATGCTTGTATCCCTGAAGTAAATCCCGCTTGACCATGGCATATGCTCCGTTTAAAGCATTGCTGAGGCGCCTGGGGGGCTGGCTTCGGCTCAGGTCATGATCTCACAGCTCTTGAGTTCGAGCCCTGTATCAGTCACTGTGCTGACAGCTCAGAGCCTGGAGCCGGCTTTGGATTCTGTGTTTTCCTGTCTCTCTTTCTTCCCCTCCTCCCACACCCCGCCCCAAATAAATAAACATTAAAAAACTTTTTAAGAGTTAATGTATTGTTGAATTGGGTTTACTAACATTTTTTTTTGAGGATTTTAGCATCTGTGTTCATGAGTGATATTCGCCTGTAATTTTCTTTTGTGGTATCTTTGTTGGGTTTTAGAATCAGGGTAATTTTAGCCTTGTAAAATGAGTTTGGGGCTGTTACTATTTTTTTGGAATTGTTTGAAAAGGATCAGTATTAATTCTTCAAATATTTGGTAAAATTCACCAGAGAAGCCATCTGGTCCTGGACGACGGTTTGGGGGGAGGTTTTTGATTACTGAGTCAATCTCCTTCCTGAAACCAGTCTATTTTCTACTTCTTCATGACTTAGTCATTGAAAGTTGTATGTTTCTAGGACTTTACCCATTTCTTCCTGGTTGTTCAATGTGTCGGTACAAGTGTTCACCGCAGTCTCTTATGATCCTTTGGATTTCTTTGGTATCCGTTTACTGCCTCCTTTTTCATTTCTGATTTTATTTTTTGAGCTGTCTTTTTTTTTTCTGGGTGAGCCTAATTTAGTGTATGTCAATTTTATCTTCTCAAAGAGCCAGTTCTTAGTTTGATCTTTTTTATTGTCTTTCATTTATTTTTCTTCCCAATATTTATGATTTCCTTCCTAACTGGGCTTTATTCATTGTTATTTCTTTACTTCTTTGAGTGTAAAGTTAGGATGTTTGAGGTTTTTCTTCTCTGTTGAAGTAGGCATTTGTCACTATGAACTTCCCTCTGAAAACTGCTTTCACTGCATCCCATAAAGTTTAGTATCTTGTATTTCCATTTTCATTTGTCTTGATTTTTTAAAATTCCTTACCAATTGGCTGTTTAATCTCCGCCTATTTGTGAATTCTCTTCATGTCACTGATTTCTAGTTTCCTATCATTGTGGTTGGAAAGGCTGCTTGATATGACTTCAGTCTTAAACTTATTAAGACTTGTTTTGTGGCCTAACATGTGACCTACTCTTTAGAATGTTCCATGTGCACTTGAGAGGAATGTGTGTTCTGCTTGTGGATGGAATGTTCTGTAAACACCTGTTAAGGTCTTCTGGTCTAATGTGTTGTTTAAGGTGGATGCTTCCTTGTTGATTTTCTGTCTGGATGATCTATCCATGGATAGAAGTGAGGTGTTAAGTTCCCCACTATTAATGTGTTGCTGTCTGTTTATTTCAGGTCTGTTAATATTTGCTTCATATATTTAGGTGCAACTATGTTCAGTGCATAAATACGCTAGTACAAAGGTCAGAAGACAAATGTAGCAAAAATATAGCTGCATAAATTAGTTAAGGGATACACAAGATAAAAATATAGACTATGAGGGTACCTGGCTGACTCAGTCGATAGAGCATGCAACTCTTGATCTCTGGGTCATGAGTTCAAGCCCCACGTTGGATATGGAGAATGCTTTTTAAAAATGTAAAATGTGACATCAAAAGCATAGAATGTGGGTGGCAGAGAGTAAAAATCTATAGCTGTAGATGCATTCAAGCTTATCAGGTTAAACCAGTTATGAACATAGATTGTTAGAGTAAGCCTTACGGTACCAACAAAGCCGAAACCTTAGAGCAGATGCACAGAAGACAGCTGGAGGAAAATCTAAGCCTACAACTAACGAAGTCCTCAAACCACAAAGGAGGAATGCGAAAGAAGGAGGAAGGAGCAGAGAAGAACTACAACAAAGCCAGAAAACCGTGAACCCAGTGACATTAGGTACAGACACATCAATAATTACTTAATGTAAGTGGACTAAATTCTCCAGAAGACAGACCAGCTAAGTGGATTAAACAAACAAACAAACCAAAACAAAAAACCGAACAAGACCCGTTTATATGCTTCCCGAAAGCAACTCCCTCCGGATGTCGGGGCGCACAGGCTGTAAGCGAAGGTTCCTTGCAAGTGGAAACCGCAAGAAAGCTGGGCCAGCTGGGTTCACACCAGACACAACGGACCGCAACACGAAGACGACAGTGAGGCAAGGGCGTCACATGACGAGAAAAGGGCCGGCCCAGCGGAAGGTATAACCCAGGGTGAACTTTCTGAGGGGCTTCCAAGGTGTTTTCTACGAGACCTCTGTATTTTTAACAAGCAAAATGATACCTACACCTTTGGTCACCCACCAGATATCCAAAGCACTGCCTATAACCCGCCATTGAGCTCCAGGGGCGCTTCACCCGGTGTGTGTGCCCGTTGGCAGGGGCTGAGCAGGGCGGCCGGAGGTGGAGGGCGGCATCCGGGACAGCGAGCTGTCTGCCAGGGGCTCACGCTCCCCCTCCTCACGCGGCTGTGCCGGGGAAGCGTCTGTCCGGCCAGTGGCCAGTTCCCAGCCCTGGACTTCCAGACGGGGCCCTAAGCCCAAGCTATGACTTGGAATGTGGTGGACATGATGCACGCCGCTTTCAGGCCTGGCTTCTGAAAATCTCCTTGACCCCCTCCTCTCTCTCCAACTGCATGTCCACGTCCAAGGTGAGTTTGGAAGCCTCTGACCAAAGCCGTCCGTGCTTGTTAGCTGGGCCCCTGTCCGTCTGCAGACCAGAGGCCTCTCTACCCCACCAACGCCAACTGCACTTCACCTGGGCAAGAAATAAATGAGCCACTGAGCTTTGGAAGCTCCTCTTAGCAGCTAGCATCCTCTTACTTTATGCGGGAGATGAGGGGGACGTTGGCTCCCCGTGGAAGCGCTCTCTCCATGACGTGGGTCCAGGGTGAACCTCCTGCCCGGTGTCTCCTTCCCTCCCCCGATATCTGTACAGGCAGGAGGTTGGGGAACCGCAGCCGAGGTGCTCACAGGGGAGGACCGCTGTGTGCACAGGACAGAGGCTGCAGGGCCGCTCAGGGCTCTGTCCTTCCTCCCGGAGTCACAGCTTCCGGGCGGTGGCGGAGGGGGAGGGGCAGCAGCTGCCAGCCGTGTGTTAGTTGCCCAGGAGCTTACCCACATTCGGCTGTAGCGTCTGTAAGAACCAGAGAATCCCCGGAGTCAAAGCCCTCGGGGTCCCCTAGTCCAGGCTTCCATCCTGATTTTGAGGCCCTTCTGCAGTCAGCGGGGGTTGTCTGTCCTTCGCGTGGACGCCCGCTGATGGACAACTCGCTTCCCAAGCCGGCACACTTCCCCTCTGGACGTTCTGCTGGCAGAGCCTCCCTTACACTGGGCTCGGTCTGCCCCGCTTTCGCCCAGAAGTTTTGGCATCACCCTTCCGTGGGCCCCCGCGGAACAGGCCGTGTCCCCTCAACGTGGCCGCTGTCCACATGTGGGGCTTGATCATCATTCATGGCTAATAAGCCCCCGAGGGTGGGCAGTGGTCCCGTTCCCCCAGTCACACCGACTGTGCCTGACTCTGACGAGTGTTAGAGCCGTGCAGGGTAAGGGCGGGGAGGGGTGGGCAGGAGTGGGCGGTCAGTGGCCGCCGAGTTTCCGGGGGGTCCGGGCGCTCCCGGCTTGCCGCCCAGGCGCCACGAAGACAGCGCCGCGTCATGCGGCAAGAGCGCTGCTGTGTGGACACTTTCTGGCAGGCTCTCCGCTGACCACTCAGCAAGCGCTTCTCCTGTCTTTACGATGACCCTGTGAGAAGTGGGACTCCGGTGAGCACGGCGCCGAGTCGTTCAGCCTCCGACCAGCGGCGCGGACCGAAGCACCCGCCAGGAACCAAAAGAAAAGATGTTCTTTAATCTTATTTATTTAGAGAGAGAGAGAGAGTGTGTGTGTGAGCGTGAGCAGGTGGGAAAGGGACCGAGAGAGAGAATCCCAAGCAGGCTCCGCGCTGTCTGTGCGGAATCCACAAACCGTGAGATCCTGACTGAGCCACCAGGCCCCCCAGGAGGAAAGTTTTAAGAAACTCCTTATCTGCTTCTGTTCTGTGGCCCTGAAGGGGCTCCTAATGGAGAACCGAGGGGAACCCACCGACGTCCCTGCGATGCTGCGCCATGATAGGACGGGCGTGTGTGCTGTCTTCACGTGCGGGCACCGAGCCCCTAAGCCCTGGTATTTCCGGAGGGAGAGGCGGGGGAGGAGCACCCTCGCTGCTGGGAAGCCCCTTCCAACCACTCCTGAGTTTACGCGTAAGGAGGTCACTCTTGGCCCCGAGATGCTTTAGGATAAGGCGGGTTTTCAAGGAACTTTCAACATGACCCCCACACCCAGGGGAGAGAGCGCGGCTGGGGGTTGAGTACGTAATCGGCTAACCTGTGTGGTGGAACCGCCACAAACCCCCCAAACATCGGGGTTCAGAGAGCTCCCAGGGTGGAGCCCCCCGTGTGCAGGGAGGTGACGCATCTCCCTCCGCGGCTGCAGCGGGTCCTGCGCCCGGAACCCCTCCAGACCCCACGCTCCGCGGCTCGTCTCTGGTGTTCGTTTTTACCGTCACTGCTATGGCGTGCTGTGCGCGAGGTTAGAAAGTGTGTTCCCCGAGTTCCGTGAGCCGTGCTAGCAAGCTTTCCAGCCAGAGAGGGGACCCTGACGTGCGGTTTGTCCATCACAAGTGCAGGGCGTCTGGGAGCTGCGTCTGAAGTGGGGCCGGGCTGTGGCCTGAGCTGCTGACCTGTGAGGTCTGCCCACTCCAGGGCGGTGGTGTCAGAACCGAACCGAACCGCTGGACCCCTAGTTGGAGAACTGTTGTTGGTGTAAGCAGTGCGAGTATAGACAGAAACCCTGCTTTTCCGTCCCAGGCCTCACGCCGCAGCGCTCACTGTCCAGGCCTTTGGTTCCTTGCTCCCTGAGCTCTTCTTTTTCCCCGACTTGGCTTTACAGAACAGCAAAGCCGAGGTCCAGGGGCAGCCGGGGAGAAATGACAGGCAAGGTAGGAACCCTCCTTGGCGGGGTGTGGGAAGGGGCTAAGGGTAGAAGACAAAATGTGTTCATAATTTTTGCCCCTAAGAGGTGTCTCCGTGTTACTAAGAAAAGTCAAGAGATTGAGTTTGTTGCACAAGGCAGCTCAGCAATAGGCACAGCCAGGGCTTGGGTCCCACAGCCAGCATCTGCCTGACCTCGTGGACCCTTGGCGGAAGCGGGGGACGCCTGGAAGGCGGCGTCTGCTGCCCCCCTGCCTGCAGGAGTTGTGCTCAGCCCGGCGAGGGAAGAGCCGCAGTGGGGATCAAAGCTCACTGCTCTTCTCGAACTCTGTAACCCTGGCAAAGTAGCTTTACCTGCAGGGGCCTCGGTTTTCTTTTCTGTGAGATGGGAAAATAGTCCATGTGCCGCCAAGTTGGGGAGACCGGAAGGCCATGATGTGGGCACAGATGCTTCTGACCATGAAGTGAGGACCAGCAAGATGAAGCTCCTCACCAGGGCGGGGCCAGGTCCCAGGGAAGCCAAAGCCTGTTCGGTCAGGAGAGCAGGTGGGCGACGAAGGTCCCTCGCTGCCCCGCAGAACCTGCTGGAACTCACCATGCGGAGCTTGCAGCCTCTGCTTCCCAGAAGGGATATCCTCACACCCACTGTCATCGGTTGCAACCAAGAGGTGGCACTTGGCCCCCTGACTCCAAACAAGAGTCCCCCAAGCAGAGGGCACAGCTTGTGTCCAGCGCCCACCTCGCCAATGCCCGGCTGTCCTCCGGGGGACTCAGCGGTGTGGCAGCTGGGCCTGAAGCCCTCCCGCTGCTGTTGGAGGTGGTCTCCCTCTAGGCTGACCTTTCCTCGTTCTTGGGTGGAGGTGGACGGCACGGTTCTGGGCCGGCGTGTCTGCAGCTGCCGGGAGCGGGCACACCTGTGGCTCCTCTGCAGCGTGCGGTGCCCCCACAGGAGCTGCGAGCAGACGGGTCCGGGCCTAGCAGCCGTGGCCACCGGCTAACGCTGCGGCCGCCTGGGAGCCACAGGCGTCTGGAGCAGCCTCGCAGGTGCTCCGTGCAAAAGCCAGGCCCGGGGCCCCAGAGCACGCGAATGGGCCGGAACCCTGGGCATAGGGCCCCCGCCATCCGGGCACTGGCAAGCCCGTCGCTTTGCTCTGCGTCCAACATTTCTATAGCATCCAACCCCCCTCCCACCAGCCCGGTTCCTGCTGCACCCTCTTCCCAGGAGGGTTCCCGGGTCCTTGCATCTCAGGCTCCGGAGACCCTTCTTGGGGAACAAGGAGAGGAACAGGCAGGGGGGACACTGGGGTCGGATCAGTCTTGAGCCAAGACGTGAGCAGCACCCCCAGCCAGGCAGGGCGTCGGGGGGCTGCGGGAGCATAGCCACAGGTCCCTGCGCAGCCAGACCTCAGCGAGAGGCCCATGACACAGGGAGACGCCCTCCCTGGAGGGGAGCCCCCGGAGCACCTGCTCTGCAGTGCGGGGTGAGGCCAGGGCTCTGTGACTTCCCCGCAGTGAGTTGTCATCCCGTCCGCTGGTGGAGAGACTGAGGCCCGGCTTCTGGGTGGCCACTTGGGAGGCCCAGGTGCTGGAAGGCCGGTCCGTCTGAGCCTGGCCCAACCTACAGCTTCAGGAAGAGGCTTCTGGCGGGATGGGCTCTGTACCCACCCCCCGCCCCCCTCAGCCTCTCCTCTGGCTACAGTTGAGAGGAGGCAGCTGAGGCCCGGAACTCCTGGTTCCTCTGTGAGGACACAGAGCACAGGAAGGAGGCGAGCAACCCACTGGAAGGCATGGGCACCTTGAGGCCGAGCTGGCCCCGCGGCAGGGAGGGCATAGGGGAGGGGAGGAAGGACGCACCGCAGGCCTTTCCTCTGAGCAGCCTTTCCCTGCTCCGATGAAGAGGGCAGCTTCTCCCAGCCTCCCCCCTGCCCCCTGGCACTTGCCCTCTAAGGCCGCGTCCGGAGGTGTGTGCCCCGTGCCCACATGCACCACCAGGCCAAGAAGGGCAACTTATTCCAATCCAGATTTGCATATTCTGATGCTGCCACCAACCAGCTCAGTCTCTCTGAGACTCTGTTTTTATTTTCCACCTTAATGACGAAGCGAACTACCGATGGGACTTAGTCCGGATTCCGTGAACTCTGTAGGGAGATAAAGCACTCGGTGTTGGCTCGAGGCAAGGAGACCAAGGCTATTGTCCATAAAAGGCCCCAAGAGAACATGCATGCACTACCTGTGAACTCCTACATGAGCGCCTGTGTGTGTGCATACCGCGGCAGGGGAGGGGCCTGGGACCACCCTGTGTCACCGTCACGTGGAAGCAGTGGAGGAGGCACTTGTTCTGGCTGGCCCCAGGGAAGAACTGGGGGAGAAACCTCCCTGATAGTCACCTGCAGGTGCTCAAAGGTGGGCTGCCCTGACCTTGGACGCGTCCGTCCGATGCTTGATGATGGCTTACCTTCCCCAGTGACACGGGCTCTTTCTTTAATCTTCTCAGTGTGAGGTTATTTTCACCATTATACAAATGGGGAAACTGAGGCATAAAGAGAAGAGTCCTTTTCCAAAGACGCCCCCCTAGTAAATAGCAACCAGAATTTGAACCCAGGGCTCTTTGGAGGCCTAATGTAGAGCCTTGGAGCCAGATATTGGTCCCAACTTTAGTCCACAATAAGAGGTGTTCAGAAAAAGTTCTGTCCCCATTCTCCACCTCTGCCCCTTTCCTGTCCTTGGCTAGAGTGGCCCCAGCTGCCCCAGCAGTGGCTTCCCTGGTAGACTGGTCTCCAGGAGAGAGAGTGGCCAAGTCTGTGTTTCTCAGGCCCGCAGGGGCCTTGCACTTGGCAGGCACTGGCTCTTGGCGGGGAAACCAAGAGCCAGTTTTCTGTTCCATCTCCTGGAGCCAGACTGGCTCCCCTCTGGTCTTGCCCTCCTGCCTCCCTCCCTCCTGGCCTGGGCTCGCTTCCCTTCGTCACCTGAGGTCTGTCCCTCTCTGTCTTCCTTAGGGTTCTCCCCCACACACAGCTGGCCCCGGACGAGAATGGAACCCCCAGCAAACTTCCTCCTTGCCTTGGGTTGTCCTTTGTGTCAAGACCTAGCCATTGATCATAGCAAGTCACACGAGTCACAGAACCCCGGGTGCGGTCCCTGGCCTCCTCGCAGGGGTGACGATGAGAGCTAACGTCTGCCGAGTCCCTCTTATTTATTTCATTCCAGTTTCATTGATCCGTAGCTGACATCCATGTATAAAGGCAAGGCTAACGGCATAACGGTTTGATTTACATACACGTATCGGGAAATGATCACCACAGTACATTTATTTTGCATCCATTTATCTCACAGATACAAAAAGAAAAAGAATTTTTTCTTTGATGAGAAGTTTTAGGGTTTACTTTTCTGTATATCACGCACCGTGCTGGGCACGGCAGCCCTAGGACCGACTTTTCCTACAACTGGAGTGCGTACATTTCGACCACTTTCTTCCAATCCCACCCCCGCTCATAACTACAAATCTGATCTCTTTTTCGAGGAGTTGAATTTTTTTTTATTCCACATGTAAGTGAGAACATAAGGTATTGTGTCTTTCTCTGCCTGACTTACGTCACTTAGCATAGTGCTGTCAAGGTCCCTCCGTGTTGTTGCAAATGGCAGGATGGCCTCATTTTTTCTAGTGGAGGAAACGTCCCCCAGTGTGTGTGTGTGTGATCTGTGACTTCCCCCACTCATCCATCGGGGGCTATTGTAAGTCCCGTCGCTGTGAACGTAGGGGTGGAGATCTCTTTTCAGGTTAGCATGTTCGTGTCCTTTGGCTATAAAACCGGAGGCAGCTTTGCTGGATCGCACGGTAGTTCTGTCTGTAATTCTGGGGGAATTTTCGTGATCTTCGTGCTTTCAAGGCTTCATACTTTCCATAGTGGCTGCACCAGCTCACGGTCCCCCCAGCAGTGCACAGGGCCCCCTTCTGTCCACATCCTCACGGCATTTGTCATCTCTCGTCCTTTCGGTGACGGCCGTTCTAACAGGTGTGCGGTGGGGTTTCATTGGTTTTGGTTTACGTTTCCCTGATCGTTGGTGATGGTATCTTCTGAGGCACCTGTTGGCCATTCATTATATCTTCTTTTGGGAAAATATCTAGTAAGGTCTTTTGCTCACTTTTAAATCGGATTTTTTGTTTTTTTGCTGTTGAGCTGTAGGAGTTCTTCATATGCTTTAGATTCTGACCCCTTGTCATATGTATCATTTACAAGTATTTTCATACCAGCCTGTAAGCTGTCTTTTGATGTCATTGACTATGTCTTTGCTGTGCATATTTTTAGCTTGACTTGTTCTTGATTTTTGTTTCTTGTGCTCTAGGTGCTCTATCCAAAAAATCATCCTATCAAGGAGATTTTATCTTGTTTTCTTCAAGGGTTTTGATGGTCTCAAGTCTTATTTACTTTTTCAATTTTTTGGAATAGGATGATTTTTTGAATTACAGTGTAGTTAAGATACAGGGTTATATTCGTTTCGGGTGTACAATATAGTCACTCAGCAACTCTACACATTACTCGGTGCTCATCACAGTAAGTGGGCTCCTAATCCCCTTCCCCTGTTCCACCCATCCTCCACCCACCCCCCTCTGGCAATCATCCGTTTCTTCTCTATAGTTAAGAGTCTGTTTCGGGGGCTCCCCATGGTGGCTCGGTCAGTTAAGTGTCTGGCTCTTGAGTTCACCTGGAGATCTCACAGTTGTGAGGTCGAG
Source organism: Suricata suricatta (assembly GCF_006229205.1). NCBI lineage: Eukaryota > Metazoa > Chordata > Mammalia > Carnivora > Herpestidae > Suricata > Suricata suricatta. The sequence goes on along the minus strand of NC_043710.1, from coordinate 107,656,808 downwards.
CCCCACGAAGTGCAGAGCCTGCTTGGGATTCTCTCTCATGCTCTCTCTCTGCACCGCCACTCCCTCCCCAAGTAAACAAACATTTTTTAAAGTCTATTTTTTTGTTTGTCTCTTTTTCTTGCTTTGTTCATTTATTGTTTCTTAAATTCCAAGACGAGTGGAAATCATGGTATTTGTGTTTCTCTTACTGATTTATTTCACTTAGCATTATACTCTATAAGTTCATTCATGTCATTGCAAATGGCAAGATTTCGTCCTTATAGCTGAGTACTATGTCTGTGTGTGTGTGTGTGTGTGTGTGTGTGTGTGTGTGCGCGCACACGTGCACTACTTCTTTATCCATTCAACTACTGACGAACACTTGCACTGTTTCCATATCTTGGCTGTTTTAAATAATGTGGCAATAAACACAAGCGTGCATATGTCTTTTCAAATCTGTGTTTTCATGTCGTTTGGGGAAATAGCCCCTAGCGGAAGTACTGGATCTATATGATAATTCATTTTTAAGGTCTTGAGAAACTTTCATATTGTTTCCCACAGTGGCTGCACCAGATTGAATCCCCACGAACAGTGCACAAAGATTCCTTTCTCTCCACATCCTTGCCAACACCCGTTATTTCCCATGTTCTTAATTTTTGCCATTCTGACAGGTGGGAAGTGATATCTCATTGCGCTTTTTATTTTATTCTTGAGGGGGTGCGTGCACGCGGGAACAGGGGAGCAGGGGAGGGGCAGGGAGGGAGGAGGAGAGAGCACCTCAGGCTGGCTCTACATTGTCAGCTCGGTGCCCAACACCTAACCAATGAGCCACCAAGGCGCCCTTCATTGTAATTTTGATTTGCGTTTCCCTGGGAATGAGTGACTTGAGCAGTTTTCATGAGTATCTTGGCCATCTATATATCATCTTTGAAATGTCTGTCCATGTCTTCTTATTGTTTTTAAGTTTTTATTAAAGAGAAGTACAGGAGAAGGGCAGAGAGAGAGGGAGAAAGAGAGAAGCCCAAGCCCAAGGCGGGGCTCGAACCCATGAACCATGAGATCATGATCTGATCCAAAATCAAGAGTCCAGTGCTTAACTGACTGAGCCGCCCGGCGTCCCATCTTCTGCCCGTTTTTATTTGGACTCCCTGGTTTTTTGTTGTTGGTTTGTGTAAGTTCTTTATATATTGTGGACACTAACCCTTTATCAGGTATGTCATTTGCAAGTATCTTCTCCCATTCATAGGTTGCCTTTTAGTTTTGTGGATTGTTTCCTTTGCCATGCGGAAGCTTGTTATTTTGATGTAGTCCTAATAGTTTATTTTTGCTTTTGTTTCCCTTGCCTCAGGAGATGCTGCTGGGGCCAATGTTAAGGAAATTGCTACCTCTGCTCTCTTCTAGGGTTTTTATGGCTTCAGGTCTCACAATTAGGTCTTTAATCCATTTTGTTTATTTTGTGTATAGTGTTAAGTGGTCCAGTGTCATTCTCTGTGTGGAGCCGTCCAGTTTTCCCAGCACCATTTGTTGAAGAGATTTTTCCCCATTGTATATGCTTGCCTCCTTGTCAAAGATTAATTGACCATATAACCACGAGTTTACTTCTGGGCTCTATTGTCCATTGACGGCTACAGCTTTGTTCCATTCCTTGACAGGTGAGATTGTTGTTCGAGATTGCTTTGGTTATTTGGGGTCTCTTGAGGTTCCATAGAAATTTTAAGATTATTTGTTTTAGTTCTGCAGGAAATGCTGTTGCTATTTTGCTAACGATTGCATGAAATCTGTGGATGGCTCTGGGTAGTATGGACATTTTAACACTATCTACCCACCCATGACTTAGACTATCTTTGCATTTGTGTTATCTCAGTTTCCTCCATCAAGGTTTTATAGTTTTCAGAATACAACTCTTTCCCCTCTGAGGTTAACTTTATCCCTATGTATTTTATTATTATTGGTAAAATTGGAAATGGGATGATTTTCTTGATATATATTTCTGCTACTTCATTATTGGTGTATAGAAATGCAACATTAAAAAATTTTTTTAAAAGGTGGAGGGGTGCATCTGGGTAGCTCAGTCAGTTAAGCGTCAGCTTCGGCTCAGGTCATAATCTCACTGTTTGTGAGTTTGATCCCCATGTCAGGCTCTGTCCCAATGGCTCAGAGCCTGGAGCCTGCTTCAGATTCTGTATGTCCCTCTCTCTCTCTGACCTTCCCCTGCTCGCACTCTGTCTCTCAAAAATAAATTAAAAACATTAAAAATGTATTAAAACAATAAAAAATAAAGAAATGCAATGGATTTCCAGGGGCGCCTGGGTGGCTCAGTTGGTTGAATGTCTGACTTCAGGTCAGGTCATGATCTCATGGTTCATGGGTCTGAGCCACACATGGGGCTCTGTGCTGACAGCTCAGAGCCTGGAGCCTGCTTCGGATCTGTCTCTCTGCTCCTCCCCAGCTTGGGCTTGCGTGCACGTTCATGCTCTCTCTCTCTCTCAAAATAAATAAATATTTAAATTTTTCTTAAAAAAGAAATGCAGTGGATTTCTGTATATTGATTTTTTTTTTATTCTGCAGCCATACTGAATTCACTTATCAGTTCTAATAGTGTCTTGGTGGCATCTTTAGGGTTTTCAATATATAGTATAATGTCACCTGCAAATAGTGGAAGTTACACTTCTTTCTTACCGATTTGGATGACCTTTGTTTCTCGTCTGATTGCTGTGACTGGACCGTCAGCACTACGTTCATAAAAAGGCTGGAGTGGACATCCTTGTTCTGTTCCTGATGTTAGCGGCACGTTCTCAGTCGTTTCCTTCACTGGGTAGAATGTTAGCTGTGGATTTTCGTGGCCTTTTATTACGTTGAGGTATGGTCCCTCTAAACCCACTTTATTGAGAGTTTAAGTCATGAAACGGTGTTGAATTTTGCCAAATGCTTTTTATGCATCTGTTGAAATTGTCATGTGATTTTTACCCTTAATTTTGTTAATGTGTGTCTCACTGATAGATTTGCAAATTTTGAATCATCCTTGCATTCTCCACAATAAATCTCACTTGATTTGATTGCTGTAGCTTCATAGTATAGTTTGGGTTGTTTTTTTAAAATTTATTCTTGAGAGAGAGAGGGAGGGAGGGGGGGGAGAGAGAGAGAGAGAGAGAGAGAGAGAGAGAGAGAGAGAGATGGCTTGAGCAGGGAAGGGTCAGAGAGAGAGGGAGACACAGAATCCAAAGACAGGCTCCAGGCTCTGAGCTGTCAGCACGGAACCCGACGTGGGGCTCGAACACACGAACCGCAAGATCATGACCTGAGCTGAAGATGGACACTCAACCAACGGAGCCCCTCAGGCGCCCTCTTCATAGTATAGTTTGGAACTCAGGAAGTGTGATGCCTCCCACTTTATTCTTTATTCAGGGGGTTTTGTGGTTCCATTATCAATTTTAGGACTTTTTTCTACTTCTGTAAAATGTCCTTGGAATCTTGATAGGAATTACAATGAGTATACATGACTTGAGGTAGTACTGATATTTTAACATTAATTTTTCCAATCCACGCACATGGAATAACTTCCATTTATTTGTATCTTCTTCAATTTCTGTCATCAATGTCTTATGGTATTCAGAGTAGAGATTTTTCACCTCGTTGGTTAAATTTATTGCTAAGTATGGTTTCAATGTTATCATAAATGGGTCATTTTCTTTGTTTCTTTTTCACAGAATTTGTTGTTAGTGTATTTAAATGCTACTGATTTTCATATGTTAATTTTTTATCCTGCAAGTTTACTGAATTTATTAGATCTAACAGTTTTTTGTGAAGTCTATAGGATTTTATCTATATAAGATCATGTCATCTGCAAATAGAGAGTTTTGCCTCTTCCTTAACAGTGTGGATGCCTTCTATTTTTCATACCTGATGGCTCTGACGGGGACCTCCAGTACTATATGGAATAGGAGTGGTGGGAGTGGGTGTCCTTGTCTTGTTCCTGACCTTACTGGGGAAGCTGTGGCCCTCTCACCATTGACTATGAGTTTGCTATGGGCTTATCATATATGGCCTTTGGTAGACTTAGGGACATTCCTTCTCTACCTCATTTATCGTGAATGGATGTTAAATTTGGTCAAATGCTTTCTGTGCACCTAATGAGATGATTATTTGACTTTTTTTCTTTATTAACGTGATGAATCCTATTTCTCATGAGTTTGAAAGTATTCCCAACTCTTCAATGTTTTTATTTTTTTTATTTAAAAAAAATTTTTGTGGGTATTTTTTTATTTATTTAATTTTGAGAGACAGAGACAGTGTGAGCAGGAGAGGGTCAGAGAGAGGGAGACACAGAACCAGAAGACAGGCTCCAGGCTCTGAGCTAGCTGTCAGCACAGAGTCCGATGCGGGGCTCAAACCCATGAACCGTGAGATCATGACCTGAGCCAAAGCCAAACACTTAACTGACTGAGCCACCCAGGCGCACCTCTTCAATGTTTTTACCAAGTTTGAGAAGGCATTAATTCTTTAAGTGTTTGATAAAATTCACCAGTGAAGCCGATGGGTCCTGGGCTTCCATCTTTGGAAGATTTTTTTTTTATTACTGATTTAATCTCCATACTAGTGATTAGTTGTACAGACTTTCTATTTCTTTCTGATTCAGTCTTGGCAGTTTGTACATTTCTAGAATTTTTCCATTTCTTCTTCATTGTCCAGACCGTTGGTGTATAGTTGTTAACAGTTGCCTCTTACTATCCTTGTATTTCTGTGGTATGTGTCAGTTGTCATGTGTCCTGTTACGTTTATAATTTTGTTAATTAAGGTCGTGTTTTTTCCTTGGGTAGTCTAGCTAAAGGTTTGTCCATTTTGTTTATCTTCTCAAAGAATCAGCTGTTCATCTGATTAGTATTTTTTATTGTTTTTGCATTGTTTCATTTATTTCTGTTCTAATATTTATTATTACCTTTTTTCTGCTAACTTTGGGCTCCATTTGTTCTTTGTCTAGGTTGATGATGTAGGAGTTTTCTTCTTAAGGTGGAACTTACTGCTGTGAAATTGCCACATAAAACTGCTTTTGCTGCATCCCGTAAGTTTTAGGATGTTGTTTACATTTTTGTCTTAAGATACTTTTTCATTCCCCTTTCATTTCTTCTTTGATCCATTCAGGATGTGCTGTTTAATTTCCATGTATTCATGAATCTTCCACTTTTCCTCGTTATTGATTTCTAATTTCATACCACTCTGGTAAAAGAAGGTATTTGGTTTGATTTCGGTCTTCTTGACTTTGCTAAGACTTGTTTTGTGACCTCACCTATGGCCTGTCCAGAAAGTGTTCCCTGTGCTCTAGAGAAGAGTGTGTATCCGGCTGTTGGACAGAGTGTCATATATGTATCTGTGAGGCCCATTGGGCACAGTGTTGTCCGGTCTGCTAGACCTTTATTGATTCTCTGATCTATCCATCGTGGAGAGTGAGACATTGAGGTCCTCAGTTATTACTGTGTTGCTCTTTATTTCTCCTTGTGGCTCTTTTGCTTTATGTATTTAGATGCTCTGGTGTGGGACATATTTGTTGACTCCTTTGTCATTATATAACGATCTTGTCACTTTTTACCATTTTAAAGTTTATTTCATCTGATAGGCATATAGCTACCCCTGCCTCATGGAGGGGGCGGGATTACAGTTTGTTTGAAATGTCTTTATCCATCTCTTCACTTTCAGTCTATGTGTGTCTTTAAAGCTAACGTGAGTTTCTTATACGCAGTGTATCATTGGACCTTGTTTTTATTGTTTGTGTATCCAGCCAGCCATTCTATGGCTTTTGGCTACAGAATTTAATCTGTTAATTCATTTAAGGTAATCGTTGACAGTAAGGACTCACTATTGCCATTTTGTTCATTGTTTCTTGTTTCTTTTATCCTGCTTTTTGGTTTGTTTTGATGTCTTATGTCTTGTATCAATATGCTTTGACTTCTTTGTCATGTTCTTTTGTGTAATTATAGGTCTTCCCTGGTGAATACCATAAGGCTTGCGTAAAATGTCTTAAAGTTGTAACACCCTATTTCAAACTAATGACAACTTAACTTCAACAGAATGTCTAAGCTTTACACTTTTACTTCTTCTCCTCACATTTTAGGTTATTCATGTTATAATTTACATACTTTTACATTGTGTTAACTAATAACAGATTATTACAGTTATGGTTATTTTTACTACATGTTTCTTAACTTTTATTTACCTTTTTATTGAAACATAGCTGACGCACAGTGTTACATTAGTTTCAGGCGTATAACATAGCAATTCAACAAGTATATTGTTATGCTTACAATAAACGTAGCTGCCATCTGTCACCACACAACATATTAGAACACCACCAATGGGGCGCCTGGCCGGCCCAGTCAGTTAAGCGTCCGACTTCGGCTCAGTTCATGATCTCATGGTTCGTGAGTTTGAGCCCCATGTTGGGCTCTGTGCCGACAGCTCAGAGCCTGGAGCCTGCTTCCGATTCTGTGTCTGTCTGTCTCTCCCTCTCCCTCTCCCTCTCCCTCTCTGCCCCTCTCACAATCTCTCTCTCAAAAATAAGCAGTAAAAGAAATTTTTTAATACCACTACCCATATTCCCTAGGATGTACCTTTTATCCTAGTGACTTATTCCATTAATGGAAGTCTACATCTCCCACCCTCTTCACCCATCTTGCCTACCCCCCTGCCACCCTCCTCTCTGGCAACCATCAGTGTGTTCTCCAACTATGGGTCTTTTTCTGTTTTTTGCTTGTTTATTCATTTGTTGTTCAGATGCCACAAAGGAAATCACATGGCGTCTGTCTTTCTCTTACTGTCCCACTTAACGTAACACCCCTTAAATCTGCCCGTGTTGTCACAGATTGCACAATCTCATTCTTGTTTACGGCTGAGTAGTACCTCCCTGTGCATAAGACTGCATGCTCTTTATTCGTACCTCTGCTGACGGACACTTGGGTTGCTTCCATGGCTTGGCGACTGGAAATAATACTATAATAAACATGGGGGGGGGCATATATCCTTTGGGATTAGTGTTTGTGTTTCCTTTGGGTAAATACCCAGTAGTGGAGGTACTAGATCACATGGCACTTCGATTTTTAATTTTTTGTAGAACCTCTATACTGTTCTCCCCAGGGGCCGCACCAACGTACCCTCCCGCCGATAGTGCACAAGGGTTCCTTTCTTTCCCATCCTTGCCAACACTGTTATTTGTCTTTTTGGATTCAAGCCATTCTGACAGGTGTAGGGTACTATCACATCATGGCTTTATTTGCATTTCCCTGATGATTAGTGATTTCGAACATATTTTCATGTGTCAGCCATTTGTATGTCTTCTTTGGAAAAATGTCTATTCAGGTCTTGTGCTCACTTTATAATCAGATTATTTGGGAGGGGGTTTGGTGCTGAGTTGTGTATGTTCTTTATATATTTTGGATATTATGTATTATCCTTATTGGATATACATTTGCAAAATATCTCCCCCCCCCTTCAGCAGGTTTTTTGTTTTGTTGGTTTCTTTTGCTGTGCAAAAGGTGGGGGTTTTTTTGGTTATTTTGTTTTTCTTTTTGTTTTTTTTTTTTTTACTTTGGGGTAGCCAATAGTTTATTTTTCTACTTGTTTCCCTTGCCTCAGGAGACATATCTACAGAAATGTTGCTAAGGTCAATGGCAAAGAAATTACTGCCTATGTTTCCTTCTAGGAGTTTTGTGATTTTCTGTCTCACAGTTAGGTCTTTAATACATTCTGAGTTTACTTTTGTGTGTGATGTGAGACAGTGGTGTCGTTTCCTCAGCATCACTTATTAAAAAGACTCACTCCAATTACATATTCTTGCCTCCTTTGTTGTAGATCAATTGACCATACAGTTGTGGATTTGCTCTGGGCTCCAGTCTGTTCCACTGACTTATGTGTCTATTTTTGTGCCAGGACCTTACTGTTTCAGTTGCTATAGCTTTATAATATAGTTTGAAATCTGGGATTGTGATACCCCCAGCTCTGTTCTTTCTCTAGATTGCTGTGGCTATTTTGGGTCTTTGTACACATTTTAGTATTAGTTGTTCTAGTACTCTTGGTATTTTGGTAGGAATTACATTGAATCTATAGATAACTTTGGATAATAAGGACATTTTAACATTTTTCTCCTAATTGATGAGTGTGGAATACCTTTCCATTTGTGTCATCTTTAATTTCTTTCATCAATATTTTATGTTTTTCAGAATATAGGTCTTTCCCCTTCCTGGTTAAGTTTATTCCTAGGTATTTTATTCCTTTTGATGCAATTATAAGTGGAATTGTTTTTCTTAATTTCTCTTTCTGCTACTTCATTATTAGTGTATATAAATCCAGCCCATTCCTATGTATTAATTTTGTATACTGCAACTTCGCTGAATTCTTTTATTACTTCTAATAGTTTTTGGTGGAGTTTTATGGTTTTCTATGTGTAGTATTATATCATATGCAAATAGTGACAGTTTAATTTCTTCCTTACCAATTTAGATGCCTCATTCTTTTTTCTTATCTGATTGCTGTGGCTAGGACTTCTAGTAACATATTGAACAAAAGTATCTAGCATGAATATCTGTGTCTTGTTCTTAGAGGGAAAGCTGGTCATAGAGGGAAAGCTCTTGGTTGTTTTTCCCCATTGAGTGTGTTGTTAGCTGTGGTTTCTTCACAAATGGCCTTTATTTTGTTGAGGTATGTTCCCTCTAAATCCACTTTATTGAGAGTTTTTGGTCATGAAATGATGTTGAATTTTGCCAGTGCTTTTTTATGTATCTGTTGAGATGATCATGTGATTTTTATCCTTCATTTTGTTAATGTGGTGTGTCACGTCAACAGATTTGCAAATATTAAACCATCCTTGCATTCCCCCCCAACAAATTTCACTTGATTGATGATGAATGACCCTTTTAATGTATTGTGATTCAGTTTACTAACATTTTGTTGAAGATTTTTTGGTATCTGTTTATCAGAAATATTGGCCTATAATTTGCTTTCTTCCTATCTGTTTTCTTTTCTTTCTTTCAGTAAACTTGTCTGGTTTTGGTACCAGGGTAATGCTAGCCTTGTAGGAAATATTTGGAAGCTTTCCTCCAGCTCCTTTTTTGGAAGAGTTTGAGAATATGTGTTAACTCTTCTTTAAATTTTTGATAGAATTCATCTGTATTCCCCCCTTTACTGAACTTTTGTTTGTTGGGAGTTTTTTGATTACTGATTCAACTTTATTACTAATAATTGGTCCATTATGTTTTTCTATTTCTTCCTGATTCAGTTTTGGGAAGTTGTATATTTCTAAGAATTTATCGTTTCTTCTAGTTCTAATTTATTGGCAGATAATTTCTTGTAGTTGTTTCTTAAAATCCATTGTATTTCTGTGGTGTCAGTTGTTACTTCTCTTTCATTTCTGACTTTATTTATCAGGGTCCTTGTTATTTTTCTTATTGATGAGTCTAGCTAAAGGTTTATCAATTTTGGTTATCTTTTCAAGGAAGCAACTCTTAGTTTCATTTATCTTTTCTATTTTTTTTTTTTTACTCTATTTGTATCATTTCTATTCTATTGTATTTGATCTTCATTTCCTTCCTTCTTCAGTATTGGGCTTTGTTCTTTTCCTAGATCCTTTAGGTATAAGGTTACATTGTTTAATTGAGGTGTTTTTTGGGGAGGGGGAGGCCTGTGTTGCTATAAATTTGCTTCTCAGAACTAGTAATTTCTCTGCATCACAAAGATGCAGATTTGGGGCCATTATGTTTTCATTTGCCTTCATGTATTTTTTAATTTCCTCTTTGATTTCTTTGTGGATACATGGGTTCTTTAGTAGCATACTGGTTAGCCTCTATGTGTTTGTGTTTTTCCCCAGTTGTTTTCCTGTGATTAGTATCTCGTTTCCTAACTCTTGGTAAGAAAATATGCATGATGTGATTTCAGTCTTCTTCAATTTATTGAGACTTGTTTTGTGGCCTAATACGTGACAATGTTTCTTGTGCGTTTGAAAAGAATGTGTACTTTATTGTTTGTAGATGGAATGTTGCGTATCTCTCTCTTAAGACCATCTGGTCCAAAGTGTCATTGAAAGACAGTTTCCTTATTAGTTTTCTGCATGGATGATATAGCCATTGATGCAAGTGGGGTGTTCAAGCTCCCAACTATTATTGTATTAGTATCAATGTCTCCCTTTTTTGTCTGTGAACATTTGCTTTATGTATTTAGGTACTCCAATTTGGGGCAGATATTTACAAATTTTATACCTTGTGTGACTGACCCTCTAATTGTATGCATGCCCTTCTATGTCTCTTTAACAGTCTTGTTTTAAAGACTATTTTGTCTGAAATAAGAATGCTACCCAGCTTTTTTTTTTCTTCCTTCCATTTGCATGGAATACCTTTTTCCATCCTTTTGCTCTCAGTCTGTATATGTCCTTAGGTCTGAAATGGCTGTAGACAGCATATATATGGGACTTGTTTTTTAAGATCCACTCTACCACCCTATGTCTTTTGATTGGAACATTTAGACTATTTACATTTAATAATTGGGACACCTGGCTGGTTTGGTTGTAGAAGCATGCAACTTTTGATCTCGGAGTTGTGGGCTTAAGCCCCATATTGGGTGTAGAGATTACTTAAAAATAAAATCTTTTTAAAAAATTATTATTGATAGGTATGTACTTACTATCATCTGGTTAATTCCTTCTTGTTTGTGTAGGGTTTTTTTTCTGTTCCTTTCTTCTCTTGCTCTTTCCTTGTAATTGATGATTTTCTTTAGTGTTATCCTTGAATTTCTTTCTGTTTATTTTGTGTGTAACTATTACAGTTTTTCATTTTGTGGTTACCATGACGTCATAGGTAACACCCTAGGTATACAGTAGTCTGTATTAAGTTGATAGTCACTTAAGTTTGAATGCATTCCAAAAAAAACTTTATTCATCCCTCATTTTATACATATATTGCCATATTTTATATCTTTTAATTCATAATTTTCTTCTAATTATGGCCTTTTCTTTTCCAGTTAAAGAAATTGCTCTAACATTTCTTGTAAGAGTGATGATGAACTCCTTTAACGTTTGTCTGGAAAAATTTCTCTCCTTCAATTCTGAACAATAACCTTACTAAATAGCGTATTCTTGGTTATAGGTCTTTTGTTTTCAGTGCTTTGAATATGTCATGCTGCTCCTTTCTGACCTGCAAAATTTGTGCTGTAAAATCAGCTGATGGCCTTATGGGGTTTCCCTTGCATGTACCTTTTTGTTTCTCTCTTGCTTTTAAAATTCTTCATCTTTAAACTTTGAAATCTTTATTATATGTCATGGTATGGACCTCCTTGGGTTCATCTTGTCTACAATCTGTTCTTCCTCAACGTGGATGTCTGCTTCCTTCCCCAAGCTAGGGAAGTTCTCAGCTATTATTTCTTCAAATAAGTGTTCTGCCCTTTTCTGAGACCCTGATAATGCATATGTTTGTTTGCTTGGTGTTATCCAAGACATCCCTTATCCTATCCTGATTAATTTTTTTCTTTGTGCTGTTCAGCTTGAGTGTTTTCCTTTATCCTGTTCTGGATCACTGATCCATTCTTATACCTCGGCTAATCTCCCCTGGATTTCCCCCTAGCTTACTTTTCATTCTATGATTGTATTCTTCAACTCTGATTGGTTTTTTGTGTTTTATCTCCTTGTTAAAGTTCTGAGTTATTCTGCTCTTCTCTCCAGTCTAATATGCATCTTTTTGATCCATTACCCTTCACTCCTGGTCTGTTTCCTTTAGGGTTTTTTCTGAGGTTTTGTCTTATTCTTCCATGTGGAGCATACTCCTGTCTCTTCATTTTGCTTTTCTTTCTGAATTAGGTGGAAGGGCTTCTAAACTTGAAGGAACAGTCCTGTGTGTGGTCATCCCTGTGTAGACTGTGTGCACGGTGACATTGGCTGGCTGGCCGGGGACCCTGGGACACTTGTGCTGGGACCACACTGGTGGGATGGCCAGAGCTCGAGTGGGCGTAGGCTGTGCTAGAAGAGCCCTGACAGGACCACTGCAATTGAAGGAGGTACAGGCCAGGGAGGTTCTGGAGCTCTCTGCAGAGAGGGGGCCCTGGGAGGGCAGCTGAAGTGGGTACAAGGCAGGATGTCCGAGGTGCTCAGCACAGATGGCGACCTGGCAGGGCAACTGGGGCTAAAACACTACAGGCCTGGAGTGTTCTGGGATGCTTTGTGCCTATGTAACTTTGGAGCAATGGCCAGAGCTGTAGTGAGCACTGATCAGAGGTGGTGGGTGGTGCACTGGAGCCACCTTGGTGGGATGGCTGGGGCTAGTGCGGGCCGGGGCCCTGGTGCTTGGGAGGCCAGCAAGGGTGCCCAGATCTTGCTCCCGTCCATGCTCTAAAGATTGAGAGGGAATGTAGACCGTGGTGCTCACAAGCCTCTCCCCACAGAGGGAGAGGTCCGGTAGTTCCCCAGCCATTTGGCAGGGTCCTAGGGGTGGTTCCTTTATTCTGCTGCCCTCTTAAACTGTGGGGCTTTTCTTCTGTGTCCTTGGGTCCTATCCCTCCCCATTGCAGTTCACAGCATAGGGGCTGGGGGCTCCCTTTATAACCGTGTCTCCTTCCCTCCTGCCATTCCTACATGGTCTCTCTCTCTTGTGCAGAAGCTATGTAATCAGCCTTCTGTTCTTCAGAAGGAACTGCTCTATGGATAGGTGTGGATTTGGTGTGTCCAAGGCAAAGGGTCTTCCCACACTGCCCTCTTGGACCAGAACTGTTAGCTTTTAAACCCTATTTGTAAGTGAACTACTCACCGCCATCGCCGTACTATACCGTGACTACATATTTACCACGATCGCTGAATTGTACACTGCCTCATGTTCTCGATGTTAATTAGTGTCCTTTTACTTTCTTTCTACTTGTAAGTCTACTGGTGATGAATTAACTTTTGTGCGGGAAAGTCTTTATCCCTACGTCATTTGTGAAGAGTGGCTTCATTGGGTATAATATTTTGGGTTCGGTTTTTTCCTTTCAATCTTTGGAATATACCATCCAGTTCTCTTCTGGCCTGAAAATTTTCTATTGGGAAAACTGCCAAAGGTGTTAGGAGGGGTCACCTGTATATACCTTGCTGTTTTAAAAAGTCTGGGTTTCGCTTTTAGTAACTTACAGTGTGTCTCAGTGTAGCCCTGTTGGGCTCCTATTTGGGGTCCTCTGGATCTCCGGATCCACAAGGTCCATTTCTTTCCCCAGGTTTAGGAACTTTCCAGCCACTGTCATTTCAAATGCAGTTTCTGGACCTTTCTCTTCTTCTGGAATTCTTGTAATGTGAATATTGTTTCTTTTCATTGTAGCCTAATAAGTCCCACAGGTGTTCTTCGTCTTTTTTATTCTTTTTTCTTTTTGCTTCTCTGACTGGAGAATTCCAAACATCCTGACTCCAGGTCGCTGGGTCTTTTTCTGCCTGGTTGGGTCCACGTGTGAAGCTTTAGCTGAATTATTCGGTGCAGTTATTGTATTTTTTCAGCTCTAGGTTTTCTGTTTGGGTTTGATGGTTTATGTTTCTTTGTTGAACTTCTGGTTTTGTTCACAAATTGTTTTCCTAGTTTTATTTAGTTGTTTGTGTGTCTTATAGATCATTAAACTTCTTCAAAGGATTCTTCTGAGCTCTTTGACAGTGCACAGATCCCCACTTCTGTAGTGAGTTATGAAGCTTTATTAGTTTCCTTTAGTGGCATAGACTGTCTGCTTTCCCATGATCCTTGATTCCTTCTGTTGGTATCTGCATCCAAGTAAGCGGTCTCCTCTTCCAAACTTTGCAGCTTTGCTTTGGCAAAGACGGCATTTCGCTAGTCAGCTCAGTCTGGGCGTCTGCACAGGTCTGCCGGTAATGCCTTCAGCTTGTGAGGTCTGCTCTTCAGGTCTATTTTGGACAAGGCAACTGTTTGCTCTCTGAGGTCAACGGTGGGTACAACACGGGCTCAAAACGGCTGGGTAGGCCTGCGGGCTTGCTCCCTGCCCAAGTGAGGCTGCAGGATGAGCTCCACCGTTGCTGAATCCTCGGGTCTGGCCTCCTAGAACTGGGCACTATGCTTAGCGATAGGTGAGCCTGTGAATGAGCTTCCCCGCCCTAGCTGGACAGTGAGACAGAACCCAGCATCCGCATGGCTCACGGTTTGGGGACCCGAATCTGGCAAGAGTGTGCACCGAATCCTCTGGTCAGATGAGGCCACCAGGTGTGCTCCGCAGACAAGGAAAGCCACGGGCTGGGCTTCCTGTTCACGCGCCCCGGTCAATAGGGCCGCCGGGGGCTGGGGGGGGGGGGCGGGCATGCGTGCGGCTTCCTCCGTGCGGCGGTGGTAAGGCTCCGGGGTCAGGAGGCCGAGGCTGCATTCAGCTCTCAGTGGGACTACGGGTTAGCCTCCCTGCTGAGGTGCAGTGGGAAAAGCAGCTCCACGGTCAGTAAGGCTCTCTGGCCTTGACTGAGGCTGACCCCTGCTCCAGCTTCCCCGGTCACACGGGGCCGCGGCTTCACTCTAGGGCGGCCCAGTTCTGCACACTTGCCTCTTGGCTCCAGCGTGGCTGGGTCAGGCAGCAGATTCTCGGTGTTCTCGCCAGCCCTTCCCAGATGTGGGCCGAGGCCCGTGCCCCAGAACAAGGGGGCCATGACGCAGTTCTCCTGCCTCAGTGGGACTTGCAGGGCCCCCTTCAGGCAACTCTCAAACCCCCCCAAACCGGCTTTCTGGTCAGGAGGGGCTGGGAGCCACAGTCCACCCTATGGCTCCGCCGGCAGCCCCGGCTGCAGAGCCCGTGAACTCCACATCTGAGGATGTGGGGAGCGCAGGCAGGAATGACCCACGCTGGCATCTTAGTGACGTCACTGCTCTTACTAGGTGGTCAGCACTCCCCCCAGCTAGAAGCACCTCCCTGCTGGGCCTCCAGTCTTCAGACGAAGCTGGCCAGCACTGTCGTCAGTCAGGGGGTGCTGATTTAAGGGAGCAGGCGCCACACGACTCCTGGGTGACATCCAGCTGCAGTCATTTAACCTTTCCGAGCCTAAAGTGCCCCGACTTCGTGGGTGAAGAGGGTCAAAGTAGAGAGAATTTGAAAAGCACCTGCGCATAGAAGTACTTAGCAAATGTTAGCATCTGTCCTCGGTCCCTCAATCGGAACAGGAAGGCGCTGGGACACAGAGGAGGCTGTGTAGTCTTTCGGTTGGTTTTCTCATGCAAATCCATGAAACGCGGCCTTCTCAATTGGTTCTGTTGGCCATTTTGTTGCTACACATCCCAAACTATGTAGGCTGCTCACACCACTGGAGCAGAAAACAAAACCCACCCAACTTTGCCAGCTTAGGACTTCAGGGGCTTAGTTTTCATTTGTCTGCATCGAGAACACAGTGCCAAGTGGCCTTTGGGAAATGGCACAATGAGTCTCCAGCTGGTAGGTGGCGGGGGCGGGGAGGGGGGAGATGGAAACCATCAGCATTTCCCGAGGCAGCAGGACAAGGTGCTCTGGGGGCACACAGATGGGGCGCGAGGGCTCTGCACTGGTGGGGACTCGGCACTTCATTTGGGACCTTGGGCTCTTCCATATACCTAGACGACAGGTGTGTCGTGACCAAATTAGACACCTAGGAGGCGGTCTGTGGATATTAATTTTTCCTTCCTTCTTTAGGGGAAGGAGGAGACACATTCACACAACTACCTTGTAGCAAATGGACCTGCAGAGATTTAATTGATGTAGAAAATACAGGATTGTCACCAGAGTTGGTTCTAACGCGTAAGCTAGCCCCAAAGCAGAATGAACTAAATAACAAAACGGACTTTTTCCCCCGTGGCAGACTGATGCCTATAAAGTATGGGAGGAGTGAACAGTCTTAGTCCCTGACACACGAGTGGAGGCCTGGCAGAGACTTGGTGTCTATGTAGGAGAGAGGCCAAGGGCGACCGCCTAGCTTTCAAGACAAACCTGGGGCCGTTCTATCTCAACAGCGGGACAGACGTCAGAGTCCATCCCCTCCGCCAATGCCAGGGGGGTCTGGCCCCTGGGGAGGAGTGGCAGGGGTGGAATGGGTCCCCACAACCATCCCCATGGAGGTCCAGGAAGAGAAGACCAGAAGCCATCCCAGCCTTCTCTTAGGGCTTGGTGGCTTCCTGAAAGTGGTGTGCTTATGACCCTGAGATGCTCGTGGGGGGGAGCCTGAGGGAAGGGAGCACCCCTGAGGACAGCCCTATGCCAGCAGAGGGAGGACCAGCGGCAGAGCTTGGGGGTACGGGGAGAGGGGGGAGCTTCCAGCACCCTCTGGCAGGGCTCTGGGCTGGATCCTGAGATGATCAAGAAAGGAGACATTTAAAAAAAACAAGGCCTGGTCCCCGGGTACAGATCTGGGGGGTGGGGGTGAGTGATTGAAGGACCACACAATGCAGGGGCCCCAGCACTGAGTGCTCTGTGGGTCCAGAGAGAGGGCCTGGGCCGGCAACTCTAACACCTCCCCCTCCCCCTGCAGGCGTCCGTGGCGCGATGCCCCCACCAGCGTTGCCTGGCCCACGCTCGCAGCCCGAGAGGTAGGTCTGGGAAGGCAGCGCCCGGGGCAGGCCCCTGCTTCCTCAGAAGGGACGGAGGGCGGCTGCTCGGGCACTCGGGCTGGTGCAGGACAGGTGCGGGGCCTCAGCAGGGCTACAGGCCCAGCTGCCGGAGGCTCGAGGCGGCTGCCGGGAAGAGATGTCTGGCGCCGAGGTGAAGGAAAACGCCACGGCCAGCCAAGCGCCCCCCTCGGGCCCCCAGGACCCAACCCCCAGCCCCGCAGCCCGGCTCAGGGGCCAGCCGAAGGATACAGCTTGGGGTCATCCTTGTAACGTGCCAGCCACTTCCGGTTAGCCTCGATCATGCCCCGGAAGTCAGTGCCGCCCACGTCGGGGATGTGGGGCGGCTGCAGGAGGCAAAGCTGCTCGCTGGGGAGGAGGACAGGACGGTGTGGCGAGGCCCCCGGCCCCCTCTCCCCGGCCCACACCAGCCTGCTTGGGGTGGCTGGGAGGAGGAGCATCAGGTCCCCAAAGAGATGGCGGTGGCCCCTGCCGCCAACTCAAATACCCACGCAGCATCAGCTCCCAGGTGGGCCGTGGGGGGGGCACGGAGGAAGGGAAAGCTAGCAGGTTTAAATAACCGCCCGTCTGTCTGTCCCACTCGGGGCCCCTCTCAGGCCAGATGCTGCGCAGCAGGGCTGAGGGGAGAGAGGCGCCCGGGCAGCGGCCAACCAGCTCAGTGGCAAAGGCAACAGCCACGCTCAAGGGCAGGAGGAGCCTGGGGCAGGAGCAGGGTGCCCACAGGGGCCGGGTTCTCCCTGCAGCTTCCTCACGGGGCCAGGGGAGGCCGGGACCCCGGGAGCCTTACCTGGCGGACACGTACCCCAGCCTGCTCACCAGCGGGGCCGGGCCGGTGCCGAGGAACGGGACTCTGGCTGCAAACGGGAGGAAGCCGTTCAGAAATGGAGCCCAGCCCCTCCCACAAACCCACAGAGACAGGGCAAGTTTCAGTGGTTGGAGGTTAGAGACAGATGACAGACAGCAATTTTCCTATTTAGTTCAAAAACCTAATCTACTTTTCTATTCGGGTGAAGACGGGGGGAAAAGATATCTAACTTTTCACCCAAAGTAACTGTTTGGATGGCTTTTCTCACCCTTCAGCAGGACCAAGAGCCCAGGGGAGGCCGGCTGGGCCGAGGTCTGAGGAGCTTCTAGGAGCTTGCAGTCAGAGGAACATGGGGTCAGGACACACACCCAGGAGCAATCCCTTAACCTGAGTCAGTTTTCCCATCTGAAAAGTGGGGGTAAACGGCCACCACCCCGAGGGTCAGTGGAGGGGCCCCTGCTGCGCGCAGGACGGCGGGTGTCTAGCGCAGTGACAACACGCAGGGCCTCTTGGGCCCCATCAGAGAGGTTCTCGCCAGTCAAGCATCTGCCTTCACTCAGGGTTCAGGCTGCGTCGACAGCTGAGCCTGGAGCCTGCTTCTGAGTCTGTGTGTGTCTCTCCCAAAAATAAAAATGTGTACAAAGCTCCAGGAAATCCGCGTGACCCACCAGGCCTGTGGCTTCGGGGGGCCGACTGCCACGACGGACGGGTGGGGGAGGGGCAGGCAGAGGGAGGCTTACCTGGAAAACGCTTGTGCCACTTCTGCACCAGGAAGTCATCCAGTTTCTGAGCCGCGGAGAGCCCAGGGCTCAGCCCGAGGTCCCAGGCCCAGCGGGTGGGGGGCGGCGGCGGGGCGGTGAGCCCGGCCAGGGCGGTGCTGTGGGGGCCGCGGGGCGGGGTGGAGAGCAAGGGCGTCGGGGGGTCGAGCGCGCCCAGCACGCTGAGGACGGCGTTCAGCTGGCTGCTGATCTGCTGCAGGGAGCTCCTCAAGTAGAAGATCTTGGAGGCAGGGGCGCTGGGGGTCAGGAGGGCTGAAAGGCAGGAACTCGACCTCAGGGCCCGCAGCGCCTGACTGCTGTCCCCTCCCTCTCCACCGCGGGGGACGGGAGAGGCAGGTGTCCCCTGATTCCACCCTGTGGGCCGGCAAACCCCGATGCGGTCACTCGTTCTGAGCATTGCTGAGCACCTGCCCCGGACCCTGGCTCCCAGAGACCTGGCCGCACAGCGCTGAAGGAAGGGGGCTGCTCGGAGGCCCCTAAGCCCCTCCCCTCCCCGCTGACGCCACCACTCACGGTGAGACAGGGGGCAGGACTCAGAACTTGGGCTGCTCATGTCTTCAGTGTCGCTGAGGTCAAAAGTCACCACCTTCTTGGCAGGGGCGCCTCTCAGAACGTCATCTGAGGCCTGAGAGACACAAGCAACAGTGAGCGCTGACCGTGCCCTGTGCATTCCGCCCCTGCACTGTGTTGGGGCATGGGGGCTCTCGGGGACCCTAGGTGCAGGGAGAGGCACACCATCCTGGCTCTCTTGCATCACAGGGGAGGGGGGTAGAGGCTAAAAGTCGCAAGGGCCTGAAACACAGGCCGCCGGGACCACAGCCCCTCCCCCTGGCAAACGCCCCCTTTACCCACACATCTGGCATCCAGGGAAAAGTCGACGAGGCCACTAAGCACCTCCATGCCCGACACCAGCGGTACACTCTCCCCA
>NC_043710.1:107633771-107637655 GCF_006229205.1 Suricata suricatta | reverse complement strand
GGGCCAAGGAGCCGAAGGGAAGGAGGCGGCCATGGCCACGGGGCCTCACCTCTTCCCGAAGAGAGGACTCCAGCTGATTCAGCTTCTCCTCTTTCTGCTTCAGCAGGTCGTGGCCCTTGCGCACGACCGACTTCATCTTATCCAGGTGCCGGGTCTCCTGCAGCCAGGGACGGACGGAGGGAGGGAGGGAGATGGTGCCGTGCGCGGGTGCAGCAGGCCGCCTGCCCGTGGCCGCCTGCAAGCCCACCTAAGAGACATGCTGGTTTTCGTAAGGTGGACACATCCTCAAGGGCCGTGGCTGTGGCCGTGCTCCAGCCCCCTACCGGCACTTAGCAGGGACGGGGCAGGGGCTGCACGCAGACGCCCCAGGGAAGCTTGCCCCGCCCCCCAGCTCTGAGCCCCCCCACACTGCTAAGTGGGCTTCTGCCGAGACCCTCCGACAGCACAGAGGTCTGGGACCCCAACACATGGCCACAACGAAGCTTCTCTCTTTTTGCTGCAAAGCAGGCGACGGGAGAAGCGATTCGTCCAGTCTGCTGCCCCAGGTGCTCCGCAGAGTCCCCGAGGAGCAAAGCGCGGGCTGGGAAGCGTTAAACACCTCACTCGCGCTCCCGCCTAGAACACGAGAGGAACCGCGAGGTTGCACATCATCAACGGTCCCGGTGAGGAGCTACCGGCCACTGGAGAAAGCATTCTGCACGTGCGTACTGACACGCACACCCCAGGGGCTTCATCCCCACGCAGATGACCTGCGTCACCTGCCCCCACCCCGGAACACTCAGCAGCCCAAGGGCTACATGGCCGCTGTCGTGGAGTCCCCAGGATGACCACAGGCGGATGCCGCCCAGCCGCCCGCAGGACCGGCGGGCCCCTCCAGGCTCCTGACCTCCTCCAAGTCCTTGCGCATGTCTTCCAGGTCCGTGGTGCCCGGCGGCTCTCGGGCGGCCTCCTGCCTGCCGGCCAGCTCCTGGCACCAGCGCTGCCGGGCGGCTCTGAGCGCCGTCTGCCGCCGCCGCATGGAGCGGGTCTGCTGCACCAGGAACTCCTTGGCGCTGCGCAGGGCCAGCCCCTCGGTGGACAGGTACTGTCGGGTGCTGCGGGAGGCCAGGCCGGAGGGGTCGGAAGGGGAAGCAACCGCTCCGAGAAGCCCCTGCTCCGGGTCCCTGGGCCGCTTCCCCGGCAGACGCCCGTCCTGGGCACAGACCAGGCTAGGCTGGGTGGGGTGTGGACGCCACCACCGAGCACCTACAGTGTGCGGCCGGCTGCTGAGGCCTCCCACCGGGTCTCTGAAAGGGATGAGGCTGGGCGCCAGAGAGCAGCAGAGGCCAGCATGCTGTGTCAGTGGTCACAGTGGCCAAAGAATTCCCTCGGCCCTCAGGTCCTCGGCCCTGGACCCAAGCCCCACCGTGACCATAGCCAGCTCATTTCAGGTCACCCCAGATCTGTGACACAGGCACTCACCCCTTCAGGACATCTTGGACCCAAACTAGGGCGGTCAGAACTCACCTGTCCAAGGACACGTTGGTCTCCCTGCTCTGGAGGAGAGGTGGGGACGGGTCCTTGGGCGGGTTCTGAGGACACACAGAAAAGACGCACCGAATGTTAAACACTGCCAGATCACGAGACCCCGAGGCTCCTCCCAAGGGTGGAAACACAGAGAGGGCTCTGCCGGCTGCCCGAGAGCAGAGCCAGGCCCCTCCTCAGGCCCCAGCCGGGCCACCCCGTCCGGCCCTAGGAGAGAAACTCACGGTCCCAGGGGACTTCCGCAGGTCCTCAATGTGGAGCTCTGGCTCAGCACATGGGGAGGCCCCGCGCTCCTTAGCTGCCAGCTCTTCCAACACGTCCTGCTTCTGCTGAACTTCAGCCTCCAGGTCGCTGTGATGGGAAACGAGATCAGGGGTGGGGGCAGGGTCACGTGATGCAGCAGGGCAGGTGCACACTGTCAGGGCTGCTGGGGTGGGAGACAGGAGGGACCACCCCCATCCCTTCGCTCCCCTCCAAGTCCCTGAGGCACGGCCGGGACATGACGGGTAGAACCAGGGACACTGCCCCCCTCCCCCAAGCTGTTCACAGCCTCTTGGCCCCGACTGCCTACAAAATGCAGCAAAGGCTCCTCTGCCAGGCTCCACCCTGCCTATTAACTGGGCCCAGGAGCCTCAGAGGCCAGGAGAAGCCGAGGGCGGGGGCCACCCCACCTGACGCGTTTCTGCAGCCTCTGACTCTGCGCCTGCAGCACATCCACCTGAGCCTCCAGCTCCGACTTGCGGGCCCGAAGCTCGTCGAGAACCCTTCGGAGCTGTCGGTTTGACCCCAGAAGCTGGGTGTGCTCCTCCTCGGCCTCCCCCAGGAGACGGTGCTTGGCTGTGGCTTCCTGGGGGCAGAAGGACAGCAAGAAGCACCTGGAGACCGTGGGGCAAAGGTAGGCAGCAGGACAGGGAAGCCCAAGGAGCATGGGGGCGGGTGGCCACCATCAGGGGGCGTGCAGGCTGGGTCCGCCCTCCACAGCCCCCCACCACAAGGCTCCCCACAGCCGGGCTATCTGCGGGGTGCCGCCGACACAGGTAGGGCCCTAACGATCCCGACAGATCAGGTGAGCGCACAGTGCGATGCTCTGGGGAGAGAGGAGGGGGAGGGAGAGGAATGAGGAGGATGAGAGCAGAGGACACAGCTTGCTCTCCAGTGCCACCTGCCCCTAGCATCTTAAGGAGCTGCTGCTTCTCCGCTTGGACAGTCTCCTCCTGTGGGGGACGGAAGGGCATGGGGCCCTTTGGCCACCTCTGGGCCCCAGCTCGAAGGGACAGGAGGACCCATGAGCTCCTCCAGGAGCTAGGACTCTAAGGTCAAGGGCGCCTTCAGATCTTGTACCCAACGCCTACTCTCACCTGAAGGTCCAGCTGGGCCAATCTGGCCTTGACCTCTTTGGTTCTGGTTTCGAGTTCCATCTCAAAATCTTGGAGTTTCCTTTCCTGCACAGAAATAGGCAGAGTGAAAGACAAGTGTAGAAAGGGCACAAGGCGTGAGCTGGGGGTGTAGGCGGGTGCTCCAGACCCGGAGTCCACAGCCTGCCCTCCACGCTGGGCCTCGGCCTCCTCCCATTTGCCCTCACCGGACCCCAAGAAAGCACCACACCTTGTCTCTTCCCACTGCGGGCAAGGAGAAGTGAAAGCGCCGACCCCCAGGCCCCTGGGGGGCTGGCCTCCTCTAGCCCTGGGGATGTGCCCCGGCCCGGAGGACGAAGGCGCCAACGTGCCCTGGCTCGGGGACCGCCGGCGAGAGAACCCCGCTCCGGAGGCTGTCAGGGCTCGGGTGGGTGCCGCCACAGAGGCCCACCCCCACTGCTCCTCCTGCGCGGAGGTGCCAGAGGGGGCGCAGCCCCCCTGGAGCCCCCACCTGCTCCCGGTGCCGCCGCCGCACGTCCTCCAGCTGCCGGTCCTGCGTCTGCCTCGCAGCCTCCAGTTCGCGCTCGTGTGCCCTCCGAAGGCGCTCCAGCTCCCTGGTCAGGTGTCCCAGGAGTTCCGCCCGCTGCTTCCGCTCCTGCTCAGAAGAGAGGCTGCTGGTGGGAACTGCAGCCTGGGGTCAGCAAGGTCAGGGACCCCATCAGCGCCCTGGGGCCTGCGCTTGCAGGAGCACACAGCCCATCGCCCAGAATGCCTGCAGCCCTCTCTGCTGCTGAAGCAGATGCCATGGGCGCAACCCCCCCCTCCTCTGTTCCTCCTGTGCAGCATCCTTCCTCCAGGGAAGAGAGCAAGGTCAGAGTCCCTGTGGGCGGGACTCCAGGACACTCCTCAGGGGCCACCCTTCCTGTGTGGGGAGGACTGCCAGAGAGGCTGGGACGCGGGTTCCTGTCACTGGAACCGGGGCCGAGGAATCCCGGGCAGAGGCCC
>NC_043710.1:107632601-107633671 GCF_006229205.1 Suricata suricatta | reverse complement strand
CGAGCACAGGGAGGTGAGAGGCATCCGGCTCCCTGGCCTGGGCCTCCGTGCCCTTTCGCCGCTGGTGGGCAGAGCTCCATCGCGCCTGCCGCTAGGGCGGGAGTCTCCGTCTCCCCGAAGCCCCGCGGGGCTGGGCGCTGGGCCCCTGGGGAGTAGTGAGCCCCGGGGCCTCCGCAGGTTGTCTCCAGCCTCCAGAAGACGACGGAGGAGTCCCCGCCGCAGGAGAGCCTGGGCCTGGCGGAGCACAGAGCTCAGCGGAGGGCTCGCCAAGTGATCGAGTACGAGCAAGAGGTAACACGAGTCTGCCCCTTCGGCTTGGCGTCTGCCTGCCCCGGGCGCCCCGTCCCGGCCCCCGGCCCCGCTCTGCTCCGGCTGGCTCAGCTGGGGCCGGGTTGTCTGGTGCCACTGCTGTGTCTCGGCTCCCTTTAGGCCGGTACTTCCCCACCCCCGTGCCCCCGTACGCCAGCAGGGAGGGGCACTGGGGTGTGGCGTGGGCACCGCGCGCTGGCCCTCCCTCGGGCCTGTGTGTTGCAGCCCTGCTGCCCGCCCCGCAGCTCGGCGGCCTCCTGCGAGAGAAGCGGCGGCAGGTGGAGAGGGAGCACGAGAGGGAGATGGACAAGATGAAGGAGGAGCACCGGCAGGCGGTGGCGGAGGCCAGAGAGCAGTATGCAGCCGAGGTGGGCCTCCCGCACGCACACCACCAGTGCACTCGCCGCTCCCCGCGTCCTGGGCGGGTGCCCGGGGGCCGGGGCACGCTCACACTCACACACCCCGCACCTCGGCAGCTGCCTGGGGGCGGGGCACGCTCACACTCACACTCACACACCTCAAGTCCTTGGCAGGTGCCTGGGGGCCGGGACACGCTCACACTCACACACCTCAAGTCCTTGGCAGGTGCCTGGGGGCTGGGACACACACTCACACACCCCGCACCCTCGGCAGCTGCCTGGGGGCTGGGACACACACACACTCACACTCCCCGCACCCTCGGCAGTGCCTGGGGGCCGGGGCACACTCACACTCACACACCCCGCATCCTCGGCAACTGCCTGGGGGCCGGGGCACACACA
>NC_043710.1:107631299-107632501 GCF_006229205.1 Suricata suricatta | reverse complement strand
TCTTCTGGAGGCTGGAGACAACCTGCGGAGGCCCCGGGGCTCACTACTCCCCAGGGGCCCAGCGCCCAGCCCCGCGGGGCTTCGGGGAGACGGAGACTCCCGCCCTAGCGGCAGGCGCGATGGAGCTCTGCCCACCAGCGGCGAAAGGGCACGGAGGCCCAGGCCAGGGAGCCGGATGCCTCTCACCTCCCTGTGCTCGGCCTCCCGCGAGGAAGAGAGCCGCTCCAGCTCCGCTCGGTGCTCCCTCTCCAGTGCTGCCGCCGCCTGAGGAGGAACCAGGGGCCTGTGAGGCACACGGGGCACCCCGCGCCTGACTCCCGTCGAGCCTGAGGGCCAAGGGGGACCACGGGCACAGCTTTGTTGCCTCAAAACAACGTGGCCCCTCAAGTCTGCAACTAGCAAACGAACAGGAGTCTGAAGGCCAGAGTGGAACAGCACTTCAGCGGTTCAGTGAGCCTCGGCGCGGCACCCGTCACCCAAAGAAGGTGCACAGGGCCGGACGCTCCCCGACTCCCGCCTCTCCTCTAGGGACAGAATCGGAGGCCGGGAGTCAGGGCAGAGGAGACCCTCCTCTACGTGTGCCAAGCCCTCTAGGGAGAGATGAGGGTTTGTCACAGCCGCCCCGCGGGGTCAGGGACAGGGCACCCTGGTCTCAGAACCGCTGGCCTGCTCTGGGTTCTTTCAGTCATGAAATCGTCCCGAGTCCACGGGCCATTTCCCCTAAAGCTTCTTCACTGCCACTGGGGGCCCTGCGTGGAGCCCTGGGCGCCCGCCGTGCCCTCCCTGCGCCACGCAGAGCTGGGCCCACCCAGGGTGGTGACCCCGGACGGTCGGCCCGCCTGCTGTCTGCCGCCTCCCGCGCCCACTGTGGGAACACCCCTGGGCCCGGTGCCCCGCCCCAGGCGGCCCAGGGGCCTCACTTCCTTCCTCTCCCCCTCCAGCTGTTCCCGCAGCTGCTGCAGAGCCCTCTCCTTCTCGGCACTCAGGGCCGCCTGCTCCCGCTTCTCCGAGGCCTCCATCTCCTCCTTGAGCTGCTCCAGCGTCCGTCTGTTCCGCTCTTCCAAGCCGGCCCGCTCGGCCTTCTGGAGAGACTCCAGCTCTTCCCTCAGCCTCTGCAGGGAGGCCTCCTGCTCGGCCCTGTGCACACGGACAGAGGGCATGGGCCAGGCCCGGGCGCCCGGCGGGCACCGCACGGGGCGGGC
>NC_043710.1:107629374-107631199 GCF_006229205.1 Suricata suricatta | reverse complement strand
AGTGTAAAATTTCGATGTGTTCCTATTTCAAAGGCAGGGCGGCAGGGGGGAGGACAGACAGAAGGTGCCCTTCCTCAATAGCAGTGAGGGTGGCTCTCTCCCTAAAGCCCCCCCTTGTAGAAACAAGGCTGGAGCACTGTCCACTGCACGCTCCGAGAAGCAGAAAGAAGCCAAGATAAGATATACAGGGAGGGGGGGGGCGGGCGTGGATGGCTATGAAGGAGAAAGAGGTTGGGAGCCCTTCGGAAGGCGGGTGTGACCGGGGCCGGGGGGAGGGCCGGCGGGGCCTCAGGCAGGCCCAGGTCTGCGGAAGGCTCAGCCAGCACGCCGAGTCCCGCATCAGGCAGAACGCTCCTGCCCTGCGGCCCTGGCCAGAGCCGGGTGGCCCAGGCACAGCAGCTGGCGGCTGGCGTTGCTGTGGTGCCCCCAGCAGGTGCCCCAAAGGGAGCGTCCTCTCCAGCACCCTGTTTCTCACACACAAACCTCACTTGCAAGACTAGGAAATACCAGGGCGCCTGGGGGGCTCAGTCGGTTGAGCATCCAACTTCAGCTCAGGTCATGATCTCATGGTTGGTGAGTTCAAGCCTCACGTCGGTCTCTGTGCAGACAGCTTGAAGCCCAGAGCCTGTTTCACATTGTGTCTCACTCTCTGCCCCTCCCCTGCGCACACTCTGCGTGTCTCTCTCTCTCTCTCTTTCAAAAATAAACGAACATTAAAAAAATTTTTTTGAAGACCGGGGAAAACCTTTAAAGCCGGCCAACAGAGAAAAAGCAAATTCTTCCTTGAAATACAGAGAAGCCTTCCTCCCAGAAACCACCACTGGGGCTGCCAGGCTGAGGAACTTCTGAGCGGGGGCTTTGGGGACTTCTGGGTTCCTCACTCTGGACGCTCAAACAAGGGGCCTGACGACTAGAATCCAGTGGTCCCCGGAGAAGCGCTAAACACAGCATTCAGAGGCTGTCTGTCTGTCTAAGCATCTATTGAACCCAAAGACACGGCCCTCTGCCTGCAGCTCTAGCAGCTACGGACAAGTCAACCCAAACCTCCAAGGGCGGCCGGGAGGCAGGAGCTCAGAGCAGTGCAGAGCTCGGCTTCGGAGACGGACTGCTCAGGTTCAAATCCTGGCCCACACTGATGGTGACCTTAGGCAAGTGACTTAACCTCTCTGTGCCTCAGTTTCTTCCTCTAACACATGGGGACGCGGGAGGACCTAGCTCGCTGGGTTTGGGAGGGTTACAGGAGTTGACACTCACTACGTGAGCTCAAGAACTGAGGACGGTGCCCGGCAGACTGCAGGTGTTCTGTAGATGATAGTTCACTGTGAGACGCACACGGCCACTCCCCGGGTGCCTTCTACGTGCCGGACACTGCCCTGGGGACCCACACACCAACTAGACACAGATCCTGCCCTCGAGGAACTCGGCTGACAATGGAGAGAAGTGACATGTCCCCGGTAGCCCCGGTTTTGAGCCTTTGCTGCCCAAGCAAGGGACACTGGACACAGTGGTGATGCTGTCATCAGCCCCAGGCCTGTCCCAGGGAGAAAAGCAGAAGGTGAAAGAGGGAAGGGGGCGGCTTCCCTCATGCCCGGGCAGGGTGCCCTCTGGGGCTGCCCGTCCTCCCAGCACCCGTGGCCTGGCGCGTGGGAGAAGTCCGCCGTGATCTCCGGGCTAAGAGAAAGGGCCAGAGGGGCCGCTCCCCTCGCTCCCCACAAGAGAAACACGGCAGGGCGAGGCCAGGCCTTCCCTCCCGATCCCGCAACCACGGCCAGCACTCAGCAGTTCAGCGCCCAGGCTGAGGGGCTCCACAGACCCCCGAGGGTGG
>NC_043710.1:107610676-107629274 GCF_006229205.1 Suricata suricatta | reverse complement strand
GCGCCCCCACCTGATCCGGGCCGCATCGGCCTCCGCGCTGGTCTGCACCCGGGCCCGGAGCCGGGCCAGCCGCCGGCCCTCCTCCTCTCTCATCCGCGTCTCCTCTTCCTCGGCGGCTTGGCGCAGCTGCTCCTTCAGGGAACTGGGGGAGGGGAGGGGGGAAGGTGAGCTTGCTGGGGGAACAGCTCCTTCGTAAGCCTGCCTTCCCGCCCCCACAAGCCCGTGGCTCGCCTGCGAGGCCTCCTGAGTCTGGGTCCTGCTGCCTCCCTGTCATGCGTCCCCTATGAAGAGGGGGCCGTGGACTCTATCCGCTCTTTGCCGCGGAAGCAGATGACACGCTGCCAGAGGTCCCCCCCTTGCCTCGAAATGCACGTCGGTGCAGCATTGGCTCCAGGGCAGACACCGCCTGACCCCAGCCCGGCTCCGGTGCCACACCCCTCGCTGCCCCCAGAGAGCAGCCCCAACCCCACCGCGCTGCTCCTCGCCTCTGGGAGTTCACACTGGCGCCACTCCCCAGAAGCCCCTCTTCTACCTGACAAACCCATACTTGCCACCGACAGCCGGCTCCCTCCTCTCCGGAGGCCTTTCCAACTCCCTCCAAGTTCACCAATCAGCCTTTCTGTCCCCATGGCCCTGAAGAGGAAGCCCTTCCTTATCCCTCGCTACTCTGCGCCATGCATCACAAGTCATCTTTCGTAGGTCTGCTTCCCAGACAAGTCTGGGAGCTTCTCCAGAGGCAGAATCGGGTGTCACACTCGGTTCCATCCGAGCTGTGGGGCAGCAGCCGACGCGGGCAGGTGCTCCGTGCCCGCTGCCCAGGCGGAACAGCTCGCCCAGCCCCAAACCTACAAGCAGGCGCCAGTTTTTAACAGACAAACCATAGTAAGCGTTTCCTCCGGGGCGGACCTCCCCCTGCCCACGCAGCCCCCCGTGACCAGGGGCTGGGTGCTGGGCACTCAGGGAATTTGAGCCTAAGAGAAACACGGTTCAGAAGACAATTTCTTAGAAAAGCTTCCTAGTGAGTTCCAAAGCAAAAAGGATTCAGGGTCATCTTCTGTTTCAAGTTAGTTACACCACTGCTCTCTTCCATCCTGATAGAAAATTTGAGTTAGATAAAAATCCTCCCTTCCAGATGCCCCCAGAAACCCCCTTTGTCCCACGGCTCCGTTTCACGGCAGCACCGCAGACCATTCGAGCCGGGAGGGCCCTGACAGGCTAAGGCCTTCATTTTACAGCTCCGTCTCTTCATCTCACAACTAAATCCAATCTCTTCATTTTATGACTGAAGAAACTAAGGGTCAACCTGCCTGCCTTCCTGCCTGCCTTCTCATTCAAGAAGTTATCTGCTACAAGGTCGGCCGTGGCTTCCAGAAATTTCTACCCAGTGGAAGTCTCCCAGCAGAGGCGGGAGTTCCCTCGTCCCCTCAGAAAGGCTCACGTGTAAGGAGAAACGGCTCTCGTAATGAACTGTCTCGTAGCGAGTCTGACAAGGCACTGCCTACAGAAAACACTTCGGGGAGGCCACGGAGACCACGGATTTCAACTTAAAATCAAGAGCTGCCATTTATTGAGCAACTACTGTGTTTCAGGCCCTGCGTCAGATACTTTAGGCATGTGGAGTCTTCACCACAACCGAAGAGGACGGCCCTCTGGAGCTGGGGGTTTGGCCAGGCCCGGAGTGCTCAGGAAGAGGGGAGGAAGCGCTGCCAAGATGTCGTCCTAGGCGCTGCCTGCCAAGGTCAGCTACGTCGCATCCTGCTCCAATCTCCATCTGGCTGGAGAGGGGGACGCCGCCTGGCAGGGGACCCAGGAGGGTGACAGGGGAAAGACGGGGGCCGCAGAGCCTGTGCTCGGTGTTGGTTTTTATCAGTTTCTCTGAACATAAACACGTGATCCACTCTTTGCTGTGTATGCTATAAAAACAAGTCTAGCACTTTGGGATGTTCTGCCCAAGAGGAGAAGGGTTAGCCTTCAGCTGCGCTGCCGTGTGAGGGACGGCACTGTTAGCACCCGTCTGTGGCCCTGTCCCCTCCGGGGCCTGTGGCACTGGCCGAGCGCCTTGTCAGGGGCCGGTCTCCCCAGCTCCCTTCCCAAAGGGGCCCTGATTTCATTCCATCAGGCAAAGAGGCCCAGCTAAAGGACTACATCTCCCAGTTTCCCTTGCAGCCAGAAGTAACCAATGAGATACGAATGTAAATTCTTGAGTAAAATTTCCAGGAAAACACCTCAAAAGAATAAGCAGTTATTGGGTGAAGTTTCCAGGAAAGCGCCTTAAAAGGGACGGAAGGAGCTGGAGGTTACCCGTCTCGCACTCAACCCTTCTGCTCCCTGCCGGCGGCACAGGCACGATGGGGGGATGCGGCCCCTACACTGGACGGTGAGGAGACCCTCAGAGTAAGCAGCACACAAGTGGCCGAGACACTAAAGGACCACCAGGCGCCCGGTGACACCGAGGCCACGCGCCAGCCCTGGGCGGCCTTTTCTTATGAAAATAACCTCCAGCTGTTCACCCAAGGACACCCACAAGCTCGTCCACGCAGGCCGGCCCGGCCTCCACTGTCTTACTGGATGAGGACCGCCCAGCCAGCGACACAAAGAGTAGGAACCCAGGCGGAACCTTCCAGGTCCCGGGAAACAGCACCCCACCCCGGATCATGTGGTCCCCCCCAGTCTCGCTGGGTCCTAACGGCGCTGACTACCCAGAGCGAGGGCAGTGGAGTGGCCAAGGAAACGGGCCCCAGGGACCAACTGCCCGGGTCCTTCCGGCTCTGCTGCATGTTTTCATTTATTTACAGCATGAGGTGCGGAGAGGGGGAGAGAGAATCTTAAGCAGGCTCCATGTCCAGCACAGAGCCCGGCGCGGGGCTCAATCCCGCGACGCTGGGATTGTGAATGGAGCAGAAATCAAGAGTCGGACGCTCAGCTGACTGAACTGCCCAGGCGCCCCCGGCTCGCCGCTCGTTAGCTCCAGTAGCTGGGACAAATCCAATAACACCCTCTGTGCCTCAGCGTCTTCACGTGCCCGGCAGGCCCTGGAACGCGGGGTGGCTGAGCCCCTCTCAGGACGACACCAGCGAGCAGAGGCAGGGCACGTGGACCCAGGTCATCTCTCAGAACGTCAGCTCCGCCACAATTACCACACCTCCCAACTCCCTCCCAAAGAGAAGAACCAGGAGGCCGGTTCCTCCACACAGGCCACCGAGCACCACGGCCTCCGGGCCGGCAGGAGCGTGTCCCTTCCTCCCCAGGGCACGTGGGACCCGGGGGCAGCACCTGAGAGACTTCTGCTGCTGCTGCTGAAGCCGAAGCACCTCCTCCTCCTCCTCCTGCCACAGCTGCTCCCGGAGCCGCTGGATCTTCTCCTGCTTCGATTCCAGGAGCTGCCTCCGGTCCTGCTCCAGGTCCTGGGCCACGGCCTCCTCTGGGGCCCTTGGCGAAGCCTGCTCTGGAGGTGCCCTGCCAAGGGTGAGGCACAACACTCCACTGCTTGAGCATCCCTCCTTTCAGACACGGAACCACACACACACAATCCTGATCCAATCCCCGGGGTCAGGAATCACACGTGCAGGTCAGGCCGCCCCCTCGAGGAGCTGGGCAGTGCTAGTTCACAGGGCAAGCCTCGCCGTGGCTGCCCAGGCAGGAGGGCGGCCCGTACCAGGCTCTCCGTGGACCCGCTGGGCTGTAGCCAGAAGTGAAAACCTCAGGATGCAGCTCAAGGGCTGGCAGCAGGAGGGAAAGACCAAAGCTCTGTCCCTGGTGGGCTCTCCCCCAGGACGGTCACGGCCCTGCTTCGTGTCCCCGCGAGCGCTCTGCCTGCTACTTGAGGCTCACGCCAGGGCTTTGGGACGCCCCCAGAGGCTGCTGTCTGCCTCCCGAACGGCCCACAGGCCGAGGCTCACGAGCCAGCGGGAGGAGCCGCAGCGTGCCTCCTGGCCCTGGGACCGCAGCTGTCCACGCACGTCCAGGACCAGGAAACCCCTGCCACACTGCCGAGGGGCCAGCAGAAGGCTGTTCCCTAAGCCAAAGACCGTGGCAAGAGGGCACCGAGCGTGCCATGCTCCACATCTGCCTGACGAGGCCGTGTCTTCCTCGGCTGGCAGTTAACTCGATGTTTGGAAACAGGCAAAAGAAATTCAGAGCCGACACAGAGGCACAAGGTAGGTGGTGAGAGGTTAAGAAAATGTCTATAAGGTAATGAAGGCTGTTATGTCACTTGTGTTCTGGGTCTTGAAGGGAATGCCCAGAGAGACACCCAAGAACATTCGAGGCCATGAAAGCATCAACGGGATGAAGGTATTTCCCATCCCGGAGAGCACCTTCCCTACAGGCCGGGGCGTGTTTGCATCCCCGGCCCTCACCCAGGCCAGGCACGCTGGCGCCCCGCACGTGGGCTCGGGCGCATCGAGGAGCACTGGGGCAGGAGCTGCCGGGGGCGCGGGGCCGCCCTGCCCCTCCCTGCAGCAGAGGAAGGCAGCAGGCCGGATCGGATTAGAGCGGCAGAAGGAAGCAGGGGCTTTGGAATCCCACTGCAGCCCCCCGAGACCAGAGAGAGAAGGAACACATAAAAGGCTCCGATGTCTCTGGAACACCGAAAAGCCCTTTCCTTCCCCGTCCTAAGATCCTAACGCAGACCGGAAACAGCCTCGCGCCTTCGACTGTCTTTTGCTCTCAACCTCGCTTCCAGTCCCCGCCCCCTCCGGGCCCCCTCCGGGCCCCACGGATGCGGATGCAAGAGGCCGCCGCTTCCCCTGAGCAGCCTGCGCTCGGAAAGGGCCCCCTGCCAGCGCTCCGCCTCATCAACCCTCCAACTCATTTCCAGCCTTGGCTGAAAACCTCTTTTCTCCCCGAGATGGTACCTTTTATGTCTCTCTCCCCTGCGGACTGTGTAGCTACGTGGAGCCCTGGGGACAGAGGCTGCGGAAAGACGGGGCCTCCGCCGGCCCAGGCCCAGGCCACACGCGCCTGTGTCCCCGTTTCAAAGCTCCAGGACCCCAGGCGCCCAGCCTGGGGCGAGGCCGGCGACGCTGCCCCGAGGGACTGAGGAGACGGGGAAGAGGAAGCCTCCAGGGAAGAGGCAGGTCTGATTTCTAGGCCGATCAACGGTGTCCGCGTCAGTGAGACCCAGTTTCTGACAGTCGGCAGCCAAGAGGGAGGCTCGGTGCAGGCACCATCACGCAGGCTGGCCACCACGTCACCCGAGACAAGAGGGCAGGTGGTGGGAGGGGGGTGCGACCGCACGCCCGCTGGGGCGGCAGAGGGATGCTGCCCCCCCCCCACTCGATCCGGGGGCTCCCGTCCCCCGCCCCTGTCCCACAAGCACCTCGGGAAGGACGCTGGGATCGCCAAGGCGAGGCAATCCCCGTGCCCCAGACCCAGGCCCGCTGGCCCCACAGCACTCGCTGGCGTCCTCTGCCCCTGACTCCTGAGCCGGCTTGACACCGTCGTGGAAGGTGACAGACTCCACGAGGCACAGCTTTTTATTTTGTGTTATTTTAGGATGATGATGTCTTGACATCTTTAGAAGTTTGCTGGCAGAGAGACTGGCCCTCCCAGGATTAGCCAACTCTGTATGAAAGAGCACGTCTTTCACATACATGAAATAACATACACACATGAAAGAACATGTGTTTCACGTGCAAACCCACGAATCCCCCAGGGAGGCCAGAGCCAGCATCGCCTTAGGGACCTCACGCCAGGCGGCTGCGGGGCCAGCCCACGGCCCACCCAGATCACTCACACTGTCCACTCAGGCCGCTTACCCTGCCTCACCCAGGCCTTCCCAGGGAAGCGCCGACAAAGGCTCTAGGCCGTGCTCTCCCTCCTCGCCCCTTCTGCCTCCCGCCACGCGGCGGTCATGCCCCACGTGGCCCGGCGAGGCGTGGCCCTCCCTCTTCTCTCTGGAAACGTAAGTGATAAATCTGTCCTCAACGGCACCGACCCGTTGTTGTCACAGTCAGAGCCCCACAGGGACAAACAAACAAGACTCGGACGCAGGCCACTCCTCCCCAAACACAGACACAGCCGTGAAGCTGAGCAACGAGGAGCTTCCGGGCCTGAGAAGCCTCCGCAGAGGGAGAGAAGGCATTGCCTGGGCGCGCTGTGTGAACGTGCGGTCAAGGCACGTGTGTCCGAGAGCCAGCAGGGGCGGCCTCGCTGGTCTGGGAGGAAGACGTGCAGTCGGGGGACTTCACCAGACGCCGGGAAGACGCCCCCTGCCCTCTGCACGGAGGGTCGCGGCTCTGAACCTCACTTGCGTCCTGTCCGCACAGAAGGTACGTCCACAGCCCCAGGGAGACGTGGGAAGGTTCCTCGGGGTCAGAGCTGTCACCACCCGGAACGTGGGGCCGCCCTTGCCTACATGGCCCTGTGGTGCTGAGGGGAGGGCAGGAGCCGCGAGCGCACGTGCGCTGCCACCTCTCGGGGACCAGCGTGTGAGCCTGCCTCCACTCAGTGGCCCGGATGCCGAGGACTGTGACCCTCTCCACCGCTCAGACAGGTGGGGAAAGCCGCAGAGCCCCGGCCCCGCTGTCCGCGCGGGGTCGGAAGTCTCGGGCTCCGCGGCCAGAGCCCCGTCCTGGTTATGCAACCGACCAGCGACATGATGTGGGGCAGATCCCCGCACTGTGAGCCTCAGTCTCCTCATCTGTAAACGGGGTGCAGGGGGGCGGGAGGAGGAAAGCTCGCTGATCTCCAGGTCTCAGACGTGCTGGGGTAACAACAGGTGAGCATCGCGCCCGGGCCCAAAACACACACACCAGATGCCACAGGACGTGCGCGGCAGGCTGGAGAACGGGGAGAATGACGGGCAGTGGACTGAGAGGAAAGGGGCGCGCGGAAACGTCCTGAAGGGACGGGAACGTTCTACCTCTGATCTGTGTGTAAACATCCTGGACGTGGACGGCTCTGATTTATGCACTTTCATGTATATAAATACCTCAATAAAGTGTCTCTAAGAAAGTGGCAAATAGTGCGAGGTGGAGGGGAAAACCGCATCACCGGTCTCTGCTAACCCGGGTGGTGCCCCCGCCCCTCGGCCCCCACACCACAGGCCCTGCCCAGGAGCCCCGGGGACCTGGCCATCCCCACACGCGGATCAGTGAGCACGGCCGCACGACCAACGAGGGGTGCCCGCGGTCTCCCCAGCACCCCTCCCGGGCACCCTGCCACGCACACGCGGAGCACAGGGACAGACACGAACACCGGCCCTTACAGCTCTGCGGAGGCCGGCACGGCGGGGCTGGCTGCCTCCTCCTCCTCCTCCTCTGCCTCCTCCTCGGGCTCCTCGGCCCCGGAGCGCTGTTCCCTGCCCGACTCCGGGGCGGCAGGCGGGCTGGGGGTCTCCTGCCTTGAGAGCAGCAAGGAAGCAACGGTTACAAGCAGCAGGAAGGCGAGAGGCCCCCAGCGCACCCATCCGGGTCAGAGAGCTGTGATGAGGTCGGGGGAGGCGGCCCCCACTGAGGTCCTGATCCGGGCCTCGCTCTCCCCACCTGCCTCCTCCCAGGCTGGGGACACTGAGGACCAGAGGCAGGTCCCTGTGGGCACCACACTACAGCACCAGAGGCGGGGGGCTGCTACTGGCCCTCCCTGCTGCCCGCCTTCCCCCGGGGACCCGTCCCCGCCGGACATGCTCTGACACCAGCATCTTCTCTCGCCAGGGGACAGATCTGGCAAAGGGGCACCGGGCTCTGGGCCGGGCACAAGGCCCCCTCCACCAGCCTCAGGGAAGCCCAGGACTCTGCCCTCCCGCCACCCCAGGGCTCAGCACACAACGGGGCTCTACTTGGGTTTGCTGAAGGACCAGTGCTGGCAGGTGGGGACAGGGCACAGGCATGGCACAGCCCAGGTAGGGGACAGCGCCTGGCCCAGCCCCTGGCAGGAAGGCAGCTGGGTCAGGAGACATGCTACCTGGTTCGAGTTTCCAGGCTCCCCTAAGTGGAGGACGCACCCCAATTGTGGTTGCAGCCTGAGGACCAGGAAGGGGCACACTTCCTCATTTTCCAGCTCACGTGGGACCCTAAGTGGAAACCTGATGCTGCTGCTTAGGCTGCAAACCCTCCCAGCTTCTTCCCTCTCCAGGCACCCCTGCCCATCCCCCTCACCCCCCACCCCCACATACATACACAGCAACACGCCTGCAAGGCTTCTAGGCCCCCTCACCTCCTCGGGGACCCAGCCGGGAGGGGGCTGCCAGCAGAGTCCTCTCCGGGCTCCTCTGCCCTCTTCTGCTTGGGCTGCCCCTCAGGCGCCTCCGGAAGCCCTTCGTCAGTGGCCTGGCTGCAAAGGGGACTCTGGAGTGACCTCCCAGGCACAAGTGGGGGAGACAACCTGGTCAGACCAGCCAGAGCAGCAGAGTCAGGCCCCGCCATCTGGGGAGCAGGGAGAGAACTGGCAAGTGTGGTATGCACACCTGGGGTCCACTCCTCCTCCCAGGCGGGGCTCCGGCCGCGGCCCCACATCCACGGGGAGCCACGGAGGGCAAGGCAGCCAGAGAAGCAAGAAGGCGAAACCCCCCGCTGAGCTCTCCCTCCCGGGTCCCAGCGCTGCATCTGCTTGGCCCAGGGGCGAGAGCAGGGTCCCCTCGAGGGTGTGTCTGCTCCCAACGTTCACCATCACCAAGGCCGGGCAGCGATGGCCGAGCCAAGAGGAAAACGGGGAAAGACAGGAGCAGACTCAGTCAGACGGCAGGGAACGCACAAAGCTGTAGTTGTGCGCGAGGAGGAAGGCAGATGCTCCTCAGGGTGCGAGCAGCCGGAGGACGGCCCGCGGCCCCTTCCCGCTCTGGGTCCAGGCTCCAGCCTTGGAGCCGGCAGCCCTGGTCTCTCCCTCCCAGTCTGTCCGTCTCTCTCTCCGAATCAGCTCCAAGCTGCAGTACTGACCCCCACCAAGTTCCCCCAGCCCTGGCCCACGACCAGGCACCCCGGAGCTGAGCCCGCTGGAGTGAAAGGACAGAGCCGGGGCCCATAGTGGTGTGCAAAGTCCCGCCAGACACACCGCACTCGCGCACATGCGCACGCACACCACATCCTGCCCCCGCACACGGTCACAGGGCACACTCACACACACACACACATGCACACACCGCATCCTGTCCCCAAGCATGGTCAGAGGGCACGCTCACACACACACACACACGCACACCGCATCCTGTCCCCAAGCATGGTCAGAGGGCACACTCACGCACACACAGAT
The DNA here is from genome assembly GCF_006229205.1 of Suricata suricatta. NCBI lineage: Eukaryota > Metazoa > Chordata > Mammalia > Carnivora > Herpestidae > Suricata > Suricata suricatta. Next base: position 107,620,085 of record NC_043710.1, on the reverse strand, counting down.
ACACGCACGCACACACCGCATCTTGTCCCCAAGCACGGTCAGAGGGCACGCTCACACACATACACACACACACGCACACCGCATCCTGTCCCCAAGCATGGTCAGAGGGCACACTCACGCACACACACACGCACGCACACACCACATCCTGTCCCCAAGCATGGTCAGAGGGCACACTCAGGTACATGCACGCACATACACCGCATCCTGTCCCGGTGCACAGAGGGCACACTCACGCACACGTGCGCACATACACCGCATCCTGTCCCCGCGCACAGAGGGCACGCTCATGCACACTCGTGCACACACCACATCCTGTCCCCGCGCACGGTCAGAGGGCACACTCACGCACACACATGCACGCACACCGTATTCTGTCCCCACGCACGGTCAGAGGGCACGCTCACACACACGTGCACACACACTGCATCCTGTCCCCAAGCACGGTCAGAGGGCACGCTCATGCACACACAGACTTTGCGAGGCCATGGGTCTGCACACCATCCATAGGCAGGAGCGCACTGGGCCGTGCGCAGCACAGCCAGGAATCCCGCCCTGGTGCACGCCACCCCGGGATCCCCGAGGGCGGCCCCCCGCGTGCGGTACCTCTCCAGGCCTTTGCACCTCTTGCTCTGTGGCTCGTCCTGGATGGACCGGCTGCTGTCCTTGTCTTCTCTCCCCAGCCTCTGGGCCTGTGGGCAAGTAGCAGACGGGGGCGTGTACTGGAGATGTGTGCGTGTGGGTCCCTTAAGCCTCGGACCGACTCTCAGGCCTGGGAGGACGCACTGAGAGGTGCCCTTGAGTGGCTGAGGGCCGCTCAGGACACAGAAGAGGAGCCCATCCACTCGGCTCTGGCTCAGCCCCCAGGCTCGCGGCCACTTCCAGGGCCGGCCTTGCTGGCCGAGGGAGGGGTCGGAGGCCACAGGCACTGCGTGCGGAGCCGGAAGCCAGAGGCCTGAGGAGAACGCGTCCAAGAAAGCAAACCCTCCCTCCTGTCACCGGAGCCTTCGCCGGCAGTTGCAAAGAGCAAGCTGAGCCGTCCGCGGACACCCCGGGCCCACAGGGGCCCGGACCTGCAGGGATGGCAGAGTTCCCCGAGCAGAACTGGGGCAGCACCAAGCACGGTAACGCGGAAGGACCCTGGAGGGAGGGGGACGCGCTGACTGACAGGGCAGCACCTGGGCACTGCGGGGAGCCAGACAGCATGCTCCTCTCCGTCCCGGGCCCCCCAAGCACCGTGTCCCACTGGGGCACAAGGACACTCCCCTCCCAGGCGGGGACTCATTTTAAAGCTTGGGAGTCGGGGCAGATTTAGCCAGCTGGTGGAAGAGAGGGCTATTCTTCCGAAGTTCAAGCATCTCCAAGGGTGAGGCCTCGGGGCTGACGGTGTAGGTGGCCTGGACCCAAGCTCCTCCTGCCTCACGTCCTGGCTGGGGAGTCTGTCTCCTCCACCATGAAATGGGACAGCTGGGCGCCTAGGGGACTCAGTCGGTGGAGCGCCTCACTCCTGATTTCAACTCAGGTCATGGTCTCATGGTTCGTGCTGACAGCGGAGAGCCTGCGTGGGCTTCTCTCCCGGCTGCTCCCCCGCTCATGCTCTCTCTCTCTCTCCCTCCCAAACTAAATAAATCAGCTTAAAAAAGCAAACACACAAAATGGGGCAGTACACCTCAGCTCACAGGGTTTGAGGTGATGATTAATTTAGATCCTGTGCACGAAGCCTGACTCGCGGCCGAGAAGGCAGCGGCGGACGCCCCCGCCCCCGTCCCGCCCCCTGCACAGCCTAAGGCACCACCGCGTGGCTCTGCCAGGGCCAGTCCCCATCCGAGGGCCCGGGCTCCCGTCACACCGACGGGCGCCCCGTCCGTCCCGGATGCAGCGCGGGAGACAGCTCACTCTATCTTCCCTGGCGGGGCTCCAGCCGGGCGGGCACGCCGCCGTGTCCCCAGCCCTGTGCCCACGGCCTCCCACGCCTCTCCACCGGCAGCTGGAGCCCAGCAGCTGTAACTCGACCATCTGGATGGGCGCGGAAGGGCAGGGCCCGAACTAGAAGCCAGCTCCCCCCGGTTACATTAAAAATGGAGGCTGCCTGTGCGCACCTGCTGTGCCTGCAGCCGAAGGCCCCCCCAGGCCCCCGCCGGCAGGCCGCTCCGCAGCGCTGCAGCCTGGGCAGAGCCCGCAGATGACGCCCCCCGCCCGCCCCTGCCAGCCTTCCTCGCCCACACATCACAGCCAGCTCGCCCGCTGCTCCCTCGCACACTTGCAAGGCCACACACAGGCCAATCTATGCAACAAACTCCAATGTGAACTGGATAACAAAGTGGGGTGATCGTAATGAAAACGGGAGGCTCGAGCCCTGGGTCAGAAAAGATGAGCTACCAGGTCCCTCCGCTTCCTACTTGCCCCCTCTCCACTCCTGCTGGAAACCGCACAGGCTGCCCTGCCGGACGGAAGGGGCCCCCGTGGGAGAGCGCCCGGACAGACGGCCTCGGAGCACAGTGGTGCTTGATCCCCAGGCCCCCGTGCCCCAGACAAGGACTCCAGAAAGGAGGCACGCCAGCCGCCCGAGGCCTCTGGCCCAACGGTGCTCAAGCCACCACGGCTCCACCCTTAACTCCGCTCCAGGGCTCTGTGTCCACGACCTGGCCCTCAGCTGAATACACCCCGGCACGTTCAGAAAGCACACCGCTACACGACCAGTGAGGAGGTAAGGGGGAGCTGAAATAAGGACCTGCTCTGCAATTGCTCTCTGATGTGAAGAGCATATTGCCAAGGACGCTGTGTGACACAATCCCAATTTCTGTGGGGAGGAGAAAGATAAACAGAAGACAGACACAGACTTATATGTATCCTGAACACTTTCTGGAAAGGCTCACAGCAAGCGTTCATGGAAACTTAATAGTCCCCGCCCGTGGGAGTGAGCCGGCAGGAAACGGAAGACTTTGGTCTTCTGTATTGTTTGAAATAACTTCATGGTCACTTTTGGAAAGTATTCTAAAACTCACGTTCCTAATTCATTATAATCACCATCTCGACTACGGTGGAGGTGTGAAAGGCACAAACCTGTGGTAAAACTTATCCAGTGGCACATTTTAAGTATGTCCACCGAGCTCGATAAAGGTGCATAGGGGGTGCCTGGGTGGCTCCATCGGTTAAGCATCTGACTTTGAGTCAGGTCATGATCTCGCGGTTCGTGAGTTCAAGCCCTGAATCGGGTTCCGTGTTAACAACTTGGAGCCTGGACCCTGCTTCGGATTCTGTGTCTCCCTTTCTTTCTGACCGTCCCCCACTCATGCTCTGTCTCAAAAATAAACATTTTAAAGGCGCCTGGATGGCTCAGTCGGTTGAGCCTTCGGCTTCAACTCAGGTCATGATCTCACAGTTTGTGGGTTCCAGCCCTGCGTCGGGCTCTGTGCTGACAGCTCAGAACCTGGAGCCCGCTTCCGGTTCTGTGTCTCCCTCTCTCTGCCCCTCCCCTGCTCATGTTCTGCCTCTGTCTCTCTCTAACATAAGTAAACATTTAAAAAAAAAGCTGCATAAAAATTTTTAAGCGAGGGGCACCTGGCTGGCTCAGTCAAACATCTGACTTCACTCAGGTCATGATCTCACAGTTTGTGGGTTCCAGCCCCACATCGGGCACTGTGCTGACAGCTCAGAGCCTAGAGCCTGCTTCAAGTTCGGTGTCTTCCTCTCTCTTCACCCCTCCCCTGCTCACACTTGCCTCTCTCTCATAAATAAACATTAAAAAATTTTTTTGTTTTTAATTTTTTAAGCAGGCAAGAGCCAGTTTAGCTCGGATCTGAGCCTCTGCCCTGGCCAGAGGAGGAGCCGGCAGGGACGACCCCGCAGTGCGGTCAGAGCCACCAAGGGCGGCCGCTGGCCCTCCAGCTCCAGCTCCCGGCGCCACCCGCGCCCGGCCTGGAGACGGAGGCCCACGAGGCGCGCTGGTACTGCCCGGTACCCTGGCCATGGGGCGTAGCTCTGCAGGGGCGGTCTGCCTCCGAGCGTGCCTGGTGAGAAGCACATCCAGGCCGGGCCCTGCTACTCCTTTATGCCAAGTGGCATGTCCCAAAAAAAAGGCTGCTGGCCTCACTGGGTCTTAGGCAGGACCTAGAAATCTGTCTTTTTTAAAACCTCCAAGGATTCGGACACTGGCTAGAGTTTGGAGCCAGAGTGACAGAAACCCACACTGCCCGCCGACTCGGTACCTTTCCCACTTACCTACTGCCAAAGGGGCCTGCAAACCACCTGCTCCCGCCGGCCTCTGTGTGCCGTTACGCCCCTCGTCCAGTGCTACAAACAGGTGACCAAGGTCCAGCCTGGACCTGCGGGCTGGGCAGTAGCCCGGCAAGGCTCATCCGCCAGAGCCGAGAGGAGCGCGTGACCTCGAGCGTCCGTGGCCTACAAGCTCCCCGTCTCAGCACGGATCCGCCAAGGCCTCCCAGGGCGGAGCCGCGTGGGACCCCTTGTCTGCTCCATCCAACACATTTCCACGTCACCAGAACCAAGCGCTCCTTTAAACCTACGCACACCATGGGCCACAATCTTCTCTTAAACAAGCCCACAGAGGAGGGAAAAAATGACCCTCTTGGCTTCAAGCTCCTCAAGGACAGGACGCGTGTCTGAGTCACCTGTGGGCCAGACGCCCCCCACGCCCACACAGAGCTTCCATCCAGGAGGGAGGCAGACCCGAGCGCCATAAACCAAAAGCAGCAGCACCAAAGGGAGCAAAAGGACAGAACGATTCATCCTGCCCGGAGGAGGTGACCTCAGAGGTGGGCCTCCAAGACCAAGAAAGCGCTGGGGACAAAGTGGGAAGCCAAACGGCAGGCAGTGCAGTGAGGGAGGTGGACGGTGCACCCCGGGAACCGTGAGCGCTCGGTGGGCATGGCTGGGGCGTGGCGGGTGCTCTGAGGACGGGGCTGCAGAGGCCGAACAGGCCAGGTCAGCAAGTGGCTTCAAGTGCAGTCTACACAGCCCTTTGCACCTGAGCAAACTGGTCAGCCCTCAGTTGCTAAATAAATGGAGGAACAGATAAATGTATGTTGCAGGGGGCAGGGAAGATGGCTCAATGCAGAGCGGAAAAGAGCAGAAATGATTGGGAGGCTTCACTGACATAGTCCGGGCCGTGCCCAGAAGCGAGGGGACTCCCAGAAACGGACCCCGGGCTGGGCAGGACTCGGCTTTGGGCTACCCAGCACCCAGAGAGACTCACCTCCCGGCGGGCTCCCCCCAGGACCGGGGAGAGCACATCAACACCCAGCAGGCACTCTGTGATCCCGCTGCGAAAACCGAAGTCCTAGAGAGAGTGGAGCGGGAGGTCAGCGCTGCCCCCACCACCGTCCGCGCCCACACGGCCTCTCCCCCGCCCCCACCTTCCAGAAAGGGGCCCACTACAGCCCGGCCACCACGCCAGACGTTTCTACATCTAGCGACTATTCTCATCTTCAATATCACACTGTGACTAATCCAGAAAGACATGTGATACAGCAAGTATGGTAAATAGTCCCTGTAGACCCTAGGTGGGGAGTATGTGTGTATTCACTCCACAATTCTTTTACTTTTACTGTATATTTGGCATTTCCCGGGGCGCCTCGGGGGCTCAGGTGGTTGAGCGTCCGACTTCGGCTCAAGTCATGATCTTGCAGTTCATGGGTTCAAGCCCCACATCGGGCTCTGTGCTGACAGCTCAGAGCCTAGAGCCTGCTTCAGATTCTGTGTCTCCCTCTCTGTCTGACCCTCCCCCACTCATGCTCTGTCTCTCAAAAATTAAAAAACAGAATTTTTTTCATAATAGAACCATGGAGGAAACGATAACTGTGGGACTGACACCCTCAGTGCCGTCTCTCGGGTAAGGAAGCGGGTCTGCGGGGACAAGGTCACATCACTGATGAGCAACGGGTCCGGGGGTCAGATGTGCCTTGGGCGGACCTCAAAGCCCAAGCTCTCTGCATGACACATGCTGCAAAGCATGTCACCTTCCAGCGGTCACTCCCTCCTGGTCCCCAACCAGCAGGGAGGCCACAGTGCCCAGAAGACCTACGGGCAGCATGGAAACGGGGCACGACAGGCTGTTCACGGCTTGCTCTTTCCCCCTCCCCCAGTGCCCCTCTGGACAAGGGGGCTTAATTAGTGGTGCTCTGTCTGCAGGCTTCTCTGGGACGGGCAGCAAGTGCCCACAGAGGTGCCAGCTCCCCGCTGCCCTCTGGCCGCCACAGGCCCACGACCCTGCCCCCTCGGAGCCTACGAGCCCTGCTGGGCCGAGTGAAGGATTACCACCGGACAGCGCACTCATGGCGGCAGCTCCGTCATCAGCGCTGGCATGGGGCGGGACGCCCAGCCGTGGCCTGGCCCTGCTGTCCAAGGCCTCCTCCGCCCACCCCCACAGAGGAGAAAAACGCGCACGGGCACACTGCTCCGCACGGTGACTCCCGCAGAAGGGGCAGAGCCCTTGGCTCAAGGAGTCCTGTGACGTGCCCGTCGTGCATGGCGGCCTCTGCCAACAGTGACTCTCCCCCTTCCCGTCCTAGCTCGGGGTTTTCTTTTCTGGTGACATTTTCCTCTCCGTTTGTGATCTACTCCACTCAGTGCGGCGGCCATCTGCCTCCTAAGCCGTGGCTCGGTGAGGGGCGGGGGCACGCCACCCCCAACTCCTCTGGCCCCTCATGCTGCCCTGCTCATCGCGACCCTCCCCCGCTAACCCCTCCCTTCCATCCGCCTCCGCCAAACAGATGGAGCACACTCTCCAGGGGTGCGGTGCCGCCAGAACGCACCCTCCGCTCCTCCCTGGGGGCGCGGACCTGGCAGATGAGGCCGGGACACCGCGGGCGGGCGGAAGCCCGGGACAAAGCAACCATGGCTGGTGACATTCCAGGACTACGTCTTCTCATTGGAAATGTAGCCGGAGCGGCCCTCCTGGCCTGAGGACGGGGCCTCACCAGTGCTCGGTGGTCTCTCACACACACACACACTCACACACTCACACACACACACACTCTCACACACACAGAGTCTCTAACCGCCTAGATTCACGTAATGTCTCTGCTACAGCCCAGAGGCTCTAGGTCACGTATCTCCCAGACACTGCGGAAAGAACAGTAATAACAGCGCACAGCTATTTGATGTGTACAGGCTACCGTTTTACATCCTCTGCCTCACCTTCTCCTCACAGTGAACCTGTGACATGGGTCGCGTTTACTCCTAACTGACGGGCTGAGAGCCCGGAGGCAGACAAGGTCCAGGAGTGAATCCTGACTTCCCCACCCACAAGCTGCGTGACGCCAGGCAGAGTGAGCCACAGGGACGCACAAAGCCACCCCTTAGGCCCCGCCGCTGCCCCTCCCCCAGACTCACCAGGCCCAGGGAGGACTCGGGGTCCGAAGCGGCGGAGTCGGACAGCTGCAGCTCCTTCATGCGCTCGCTAGTCTCTGACCCCTGGGGAAACAGACCCACGGAGAGGTCACCCAGAGCGGAGGATGGACGGCGGGGGCCGCCACCCAGGGAATTCCATTCAGACCAAGGTGCTCACGCAGGACTGACACCTAAACAAAACCCACCTCTTCTGGAAACCCTGAAAGGGGGCTGCGGACCCTCCCCGCCTTTCTGACCACGTGCAGCGGCCCCCGCCCCACTCAGGCTGAACAGCCCGGCCGGCCTGGCCGAGTACGGACAGCCACACTCTGACTCGGGGCAAGCAGGGCTTACACAGGGAAGGAAAGCCGAGTGAGGTGGAGGGAGACGGTTAGGGAGCTGGCGGTAGGGGGTCTCCTGCTGTCCTAGCGGAGTCAGAGCACCCTTTCCCAGAAGCAGCCTAACGCCCTTTAAATGACTCCCTCCCCATGGACCTGGAAGAGGAGCAGGGCTGAGGGTCGGAGACCAAAGATGCCACTGGGGACTACTTCCGTGGCACTGCCCGGGCTTGCCAAAGCAAGGCCCCCAGGCCAACAGTGAGCAGGTCGGAAACCTACAGACCGATCCCAGGGCCAAGTCTCCCGAGGGCGCCCACCCCCATCGACACCCTCTGCTATGACACACAGACTGCAGTGACCCAGGCCGGCGTCCCCAAGTCCGGGGGGCAGGGGGGAGCAGGAAGAGCAAAGAGGCAGCACAGAACACCAACAGCCCAGGAGGGTGCCCACGGAAAGGCCAATTTCCACCCTGAATTTCCAACGCTTGCAGGCTTGGAGTTTCCTTCGGGGTCAGGCTGCCAGCTGGGTCAGGGCCAACCTGGCACAGGGAAGGCTCTGGCCACGAGGACAGCGCCCTGCAGGGCCTGCACTCGAAGCTCCCCATCTCAGTAACGGAGAAGTGGGGACAGGGACCTGCCCAGGGCGCAGGGGAGCAGCTCAGGGTGAGATGGGGCAACCCCCAGGGGACAGGGGGCCTCACCTCGCTCACGTCGGACCTGCTCTCCTTCCCGACAGAGGCCTCCTCCTTCCGCCTCCGTCCGCCTTCAGGGCCTCTGTCCGCCTCTCCCTTCCTGGAACCCTCCGGGCCTGTGTCCGCTGGGGGCTCCGGGGCCTCCCTCGTGCTGGCTCCGGCAGGCTGACCGCCCCCAGGGCCCACCCCACTCGCGGGCAGCCCCGGATCACTCTTCTCATTCTTTTCTTTCTCCAGGAGCCAGGGGCTCGCCCCTCTTCCCTGCTGCCCTGGGCCGCTGGCCGCGCTCAGACTGCTGTCTGCATCCTGGCTGCAGAGCTTGCCGGGGGTGGGGGGCCCGGCAGCTTCGGAATCCGGAGAAGCTTCCTTCTCCTCCGGCTGGCTTGCTCTTGGAGACTCCTGGGCGGCGGCAGACCATGTTGGACAAGGAGGCATCAAGAATTAACCAAACGATTTCAGAGACTTGCAACAAGATGGAACTGTCACTCCCTGACCCGTACAGACCAGTGCTCCCGTCCTGACGCCGATGGCCATCAGACACCCCAACAGCTACCTGAACACAGATTCCCCGTCTGCTCCAGATGGACGGAATCTGAGTGTCTGGGCTGATTTGCACACACCCAACGGGACCCGACCGCTGACAGGCTCGGAAACTAGTGCGCTGCACTCCAGCACCAACTATCATGTCCTCAAGTACGGAATGCCTCGTCCCAGCCCCATTAGCCAAATCCTAAGACTGCAGACTCAGAAGTCAATATTTTTTTTTTAAAGTCAATATGTATTTATGGTGATAATGATGATGGAAAACCATACGAGAGAAAAAAGTACCAAAGTGTAAAATTTCGATGTGTTCCTATTTCAAAGGCAGGGCGGCAGGGGGGAGGACAGACAGAAGGTGCCCTTCCTCAATAGCAGTGAGGGTGGCTCTCTCCCTAAAGCCCCCCCTTGTAGAAACAAGGCTGGAGCACTGTCCACTGCACGCTCCGAGAAGCAGAAAGAAGCCAAGATAAGATATACAGGGAGGGGGGGG
>NC_043710.1:107608750-107610576 GCF_006229205.1 Suricata suricatta | reverse complement strand
CCACCCTCGGGGGTCTGTGGAGCCCCTCAGCCTGGGCGCTGAACTGCTGAGTGCTGGCCGTGGTTGCGGGATCGGGAGGGAAGGCCTGGCCTCGCCCTGCCGTGTTTCTCTTGTGGGGAGCGAGGGGAGCGGCCCCTCTGGCCCTTTCTCTTAGCCCGGAGATCACGGCGGACTTCTCCCATGCGCCAGGCCACGGGTGCTGGGAGGACGGGCAGCCCCAGAGGGCACCCTGCCCGGGCATGAGGGAAGCCGCCCCCTTCCCTCTTTCACCTTCTGCTTTTCTCCCTGGGACAGGCCTGGGGCTGATGACAGCATCACCACTGTGTCCAGTGTCCCTTGCTTGGGCAGCAAAGGCTCAAAACCGGGGCTACCGGGGACATGTCACTTCTCTCCATTGTCAGCTGAGTTCCTCGAGGGCAGGATCTGTGTCTAGTTGGTGTGTGGGTCCCCAGGGCAGTGTCCGGCACGTAGAAGGCACCCGGGGAGTGGCCGTGTGCGTCTCACAGTGAACTATCATCTACAGAACACCTGCAGTCTGCCGGGCACCGTCCTCAGTTCTTGAGCTCACGTAGTGAGTGTCAACTCCTGTAACCCTCCCAAACCCAGCGAGCTAGGTCCTCCCGCGTCCCCATGTGTTAGAGGAAGAAACTGAGGCACAGAGAGGTTAAGTCACTTGCCTAAGGTCACCATCAGTGTGGGCCAGGATTTGAACCTGAGCAGTCCGTCTCCGAAGCCGAGCTCTGCACTGCTCTGTGCTCCTGCCTCCCGGCCGCCCTTGGAGGTTTGGGTTGACTTGTCCGTAGCTGCTAGAGCTGCAGGCAGAGGGCCGTGTCTTTGGGTTCAATAGATGCTTAGACAGACAGACAGCCTCTGAATGCTGTGTTTAGCGCTTCTCCGGGGACCACTGGATTCTAGTCGTCAGGCCCCTTGTTTGAGCGTCCAGAGTGAGGAACCCAGAAGTCCCCAAAGCCCCCGCTCAGAAGTTCCTCAGCCTGGCAGCCCCAGTGGTGGTTTCTGGGAGGAAGGCTTCTCTGTATTTCAAGGAAGAATTTGCTTTTTCTCTGTTGGCCGGCTTTAAAGGTTTTCCCCGGTCTTCAAAAAAATTTTTTTAATGTTCGTTTATTTTTGAAAGAGAGAGAGAGAGAGACACACGCAGAGTGTGCGCAGGGGAGGGGCAGAGAGTGAGACATAATGTGAAACAGGCTCTGGGCTTCAAGCTGTCTGCACAGAGACCGACGTGGGGCTTGAACTCACCAACCATGAGATCATGACCTGAGCTGAAGTTGGATGCTCAACCGACTGAGCCCCCCAGGCGCCCTGGTATTTCCTAGTCTTGCAAGTGAGGTTTGTGTGTGAGAAACAGGGTGCTGGAGAGGACGCTCCCTTTGGGGCACCTGCTGGGGGCACCACAGCAACGCCAGCCGCCAGCTGCTGTGCCTGGGCCACCCGGCTCTGGCCAGGGCCGCAGGGCAGGAGCGTTCTGCCTGATGCGGGACTCGGCGTGCTGGCTGAGCCTTCCGCAGACCTGGGCCTGCCTGAGGCCCCGCCGGCCCTCCCCCCGGCCCCGGTCACACCCGCCTTCCGAAGGTCTCCCAACCTCTTTCTCCTTCATAGCCATCCACGCCCGCCCCCCCCTCCCTGTATATCTTATCTTGGCTTCTTTCTGCTTCTCGGAGCGTGCAGTGGACAGTGCTCCAGCCTTGTTTCTACAAGGGGGGGCTTTAGGGAGAGAGCCACCCTCACTGCTATTGAGGAAGGGCACCTTCTGTCTGTCCTCCCCCCTGCCGCCCTGCCTTTGAAATAGGAACACATCGAAATTTTACACT
>NC_043710.1:107606076-107608650 GCF_006229205.1 Suricata suricatta | reverse complement strand
GCATAGGGGCACATGTACCCCAATGTTCATAGCAGCAATGTCAACAATAGCCAAATCATGGAAAGAGCCTAAATGTCCATCACCTGATGAGGGGATCAAGAAGATGTGGTTTATATACGCAATGCAGTACTACACGTCAATGAGGAAGAATGAAATCTGGCCATTTATAGCAACGTGGATAGACCTCGAGGATGTCATGCTAAGCGAAATAAGCCAGGCGTAGAAGGACAGATGCCATATGTTGTCACTCATGGGTCTAACAGGAGAAACTTAGCAGAGGACCACGGGGAGGGGAAGGGGGGAAAAGAGTTAGGGAGAGGGAGGGAGGCAAATCATGAGAGTCTCTTGAATACTGAAAACAAACTGAGGGCTGATGTGAGGGGGAAGGGAAAGGGGGTGATGGACATGGAGGGGGCACTTGTGGGGAAGAGCACTGGGTGTTATATGGAAACCAACTTGACAATAAACTATAAAAGAAAAAACAATCTATCCTGACACACTCCCACAGCCCTCACCTCTTCCAGGAAGTCCTCCTGGATCCCCAGGGCAGCTGTCCTGAGGTGAGCCCATCCATCCTGCCACATCTACTGCACTGCCACTGCTGACTCCCTACAGGCTCCCCACCCCCCACCGGAGCGGCTCCCGCATCCTCGGTGCCGAGGACCCAGCACGTGACAAGTGTGCAGTGAATACTCGTTGATTGAATTTTTCAAAATGAGTGTGTCGTGCAGACAGAGAAGCCCCTGCTCTGCAAAGCGGAGATGTGCAGTTTATTTCACAAGGTTATGCAGGGCTTAGACTCTATTTGATAAGGTGCTTAAGGGGAAAACGGCTAAACAAATGTTAACTGTGACTATTCAAGATGATGGGAAAACAAGCAGCCTATCAAAACTCAGAGGCCACCCGACGCAGGGAGGGGCTGCACCTGTGCCCGCGAGAGCACGGTCGGGCCATTCTCAGGCTTAAATTCTTCTAAAGATTTTCCCATTATGAGGCTAACCTATTCTGTCTACCTAAACATGAAGGTATTTTTTAGGGGCGCCTGGGCGGCTCAGTTGGTTAAGCATCCGACTTTGCCTCAGACCATGATCTCATGGTTCGTGGGTTCGAGCCCCACATCGGGCTCTGGGCCGACAGCTCAGAGCGTGGAGCCTGCTTCCAATTCTGCGTCTCCCTCTCTCTGCCCCTCCCCTGCTCCCACTCCATCTCTCTCTCTCTCTCTCTTCTCAAAAGTAAATAACTATTAAAATTAAAAAACACTTTTAAGGTTTATTTTTATGTACTTTTTTAATGCTTATTTTTTTGAGAGAAAGAGAGCACAAGCGGGGAAGGGGCGCAGAGAGAGGGAGACCCAGAATCAGAAGCAGGATCCAGGCTCTGAGCTGCCAGCGCAGCCCGATGCGGGGCTTGAGGTCACAGACTGAGAGATCATGAGCCGAAGTCAGATGCTCCACCAACTGAGCCCCCAGGCTCCCCTCAAGTTTGTTTACTTACTTCTGAGAGAGAGCGCGAGCGAGCACACACGCACACCTGCACACGCGGGGAGGGGGAGCGGGGCAGAGAGAGAGGGAGAGAGAACACTGCAAGCAGGCTCCACAATGCCAGCGTGGAGCCGCTAAACATTAAGAGTGGAGAACACGGCTAATACTGAAAGGAGTTTGCATTCTCTGAGCCCGGGGCAACCAGGTGCAGCTCGAGAGCCAGAAGTTCATGCCAGGGGGACGGGGCATTCGCCACAGCTCACGCACGGAGCACGACCGCCTCCAGGCCCCGCCCCCCCACAGCCCTGCCCATCGTCACCCCCCACGCCTGCCCAGGACGCACCCCCCACTTCGGGGTTCCACGGGGCACACAGGCCGGGGCGGGGACTGCGCCCTCCGTCCGCCTCGCTCTCGGTTCCTCTGGGCTCGGTCTCCTCCCATCACAGCCCAGGCCCCTGAGTTCCTCAGGGCAAGTATCTGCTGCCTTTTCCAAAACAACCTTGTCATCTGCATGAGGAAGGCGGTGCCAGAGAGTTCATGAATATTTAACGTGCCCCCAAAAGGCAGGGGATTCTATAATCCACACGGCTGGGGGGAGAGAGTGGGGGTCGGGGAGCCGAACCCCCAAGCCGGCCAGCAGTCGGGTTCTAGCCAGGTCTCATCCCCACCCAGCCGGTCCCAATTCTCTGCACCGTCCGCCACCCCACCTCCACCCACGTTGTTAGCGCTTCCCAGTCACACTGACATCATCCTGTTATTTCTAAGCCCAGCTCCCTCCTGCTCCTCTGATCCAATGATGGGCTCTCCACAGCCACAAGGCCGCACAAGGCCACCCGCCGCCTGCTCGCTGGCCCTCTGCCCCCCTCCTCACTCACACCCATCCCCTTGGGTGCTGGAACAGACTAGAAATGGGTTTACACTGAAGGCAGGGGAGGAGGGGGAGGAGGGAGGGGGAGGAGAAGGCATTCTCGCCATCCTACTGCCCTCTCCTGGAGTCTGAGCAAAGTGACTGCGAGACAGGGCAGCACAAAGCTCGGCAGGACACTTCCACCCAGGGCCACCGCGTGGGCCGCCGGAGCAAGAAGTCATGGGC
>NC_043710.1:107597977-107605976 GCF_006229205.1 Suricata suricatta | reverse complement strand
TCCCTCTCTCTCCTCTCTCTGCCCCTCCCTGCTCACGCTCCATCGTTGACAAAGTTTTTTTTTAAAAAACCTACCTGATTGTGCACAGCCAAAAATCTGGACACTTTCTGGGGTAACAGAGGAAGCGTAAGTGATAGAACAGGGTCTACCCCCTGGCTAGAGCCGGACCGCCCGGGGAGGCCCTCCTACAACCCCGGGCCCGCGGGCCAGCATCTGGAACCTCCGCCCGCTGAGACGTTAACCCTGGCTCTTGAGGAGAGTGAAGACCAAGAAGCACAGTCAGAAGCGACAAGAGTTATGGTAACGGCTGAGGAGGACGTGGGCAGAGCGAGGAAGACAGACTACCTCCGACACAGGCATGTTGCTCTGCTGCTCAGCCCTGTGGCCGTGTAACAGCACGCGAGCGGCCAGCTCGCCTGTTTCAAGTACGTCAAGGAGTTTCGTGTGTGAGACTTGTGAAAAGCGTGACTCAGCCTGCAGTGAACGTGTAAAGTTTGGGGCAATCTGAGCCGCTGACTTGCTGACTTCCTGGCTGCGTGAAGCCTCGGGAACAGGGAGAGAAATCCTAGCCGCTTGGGGACCAATAAACGGGACAGCAGACAAAGGGTATCCAGTGCGGAATATTCCTTACCAAGCAGAACCTGGGGAGGTTCTAGGTATTACAACAATATGACGAGTTCTGGGTTGTGTTTGTTTCGAATGACATTCTGGCGGCAATGGGGGACAGACCAGGGGGCAGAGGTCAAAGCGACAGGACTATCGCGGGGAGTGTCTGGAAGCTGCTCCTGTCCAGAGTCTGCGTCTCCCAGGCCCCCGCCCTCGTTCGAGCTGTTCGCTTCCCTAGGAATCTACCCCTCAGGCCCCACGTCTACACTCACCTACTCTGCAAGAGCCAGGCCAAGTGTCACCTCTGCACGTCTTCCCTGATCTCCAGCAAGTGGTTTCCTCCCCGCAGAGCCCCCCGGAGCGGGCCCCTGCGCCCGAGCCCTTTGCATGTACTGCCCTGCTTTTCAGTTGCCTGGAGAGTCGCTGACTCGACTCTGAGCGCTCACTGAACACCAAGCACCTAGTGTGCTGTCTCTCTCTCTCCAGCCGCAAACTCCGTGAGGCCAGCCCAAGCCCATCCTGCCGACACCTGTGCCTCCACCGGGCCTGTTGGACAACCGTGAAGACCCCGGGTGGCCTGGAGACCCGACCCGAACTGCCCTCCCCGCGGCGGCCCCTCATCACCCTCCTCACAGCCTCACTGCCTTCCACCCTGTTGTCCAGTAACTCAAGTCTCTTCTGTGAGGCTGTGAACCCCCAGAGGGCAGCAACCACGTCTAACTCAGGCCTGCGTGACCTACAGCACCCCGCAAAGTGCCGCATGTGGCAACATTCAACCAGTGGTGGTCACCTGACACGTGAGCGACTGGATTCATCCCTTCGCCCCTCGGTGCTTCCCCACACCCCAGAAACCCCAGCTAGACAGCTTGCGGACAAGACGGTTCTGTTTCCAGATCCGCATCCCACCTCAGAAGGGCTGAGGCCCGGTCCGCAGGGCTTCGGGCTCTTACCTCGTACTCAAAGTCACCCCCCAGCGCCCCGACGTCCAGGTGCAGGTTCTTAAGAAGCTCACTTGAGCTGCGGACACTCTGAAAACAAACACCATCACGGGGGTAAGTCAAGGAAACTGGTCAGCCCGGGCGGAGGGCCACGAAGCTCCTTGCTTGTCATGCTTTCTGGGTCAGACCTGGGAGGGAGATAGGTTAGGCAAGAAACGAAGCTGTGGGCAGGAAATCACTTCACTTCTTCTTGAAGCAGCAGAGCCCGGCCAAAAGGTGGAAACAACCCAGGCGCCTATCAGCAGACGGATGAACAAACGTGGCCCGTTCAGACGGCGAGGGATTCGGCCCCACGGCGGCCCCACGGCAGCCCCCGAGCACAGGCCGTGTGGAAGGCCGACGCAACGTGGCAGATACTGCATGATTCCACTTACGCGAAATATCCAGAACAGGCAAATTCAAGACGGAACATAGACTAGAGGAGACCAGACACTGGGGAGTTACTGTTCAGTGCACAGAGCTTCCGTCTGGGGTTTTGAGCAAGTTCTGTCGTGGTGATGACCGTATCACACTGTATCTCACTGTATCACATTGAACTGCATGCTTAAAAGTGGCTAAAATTGTAACTCTCATGTTATATATATTTGACCACAATAAAAAAAAAAAATCTCTTTTAAACAGGACAGAGTCCCCAGGCCAGGAGGAGGCCTCGTCATT
The DNA here is from genome assembly GCF_006229205.1 of Suricata suricatta. Classification (NCBI taxonomy): domain Eukaryota; kingdom Metazoa; phylum Chordata; class Mammalia; order Carnivora; family Herpestidae; genus Suricata; species Suricata suricatta. Next base: position 107,603,715 of record NC_043710.1, on the reverse strand, counting down.
ACCTGGCTGTCACTGTCCGCTGCATCCTGCTCGTTGCTCTCCTCCCCTAAAGCCAAGAGGCTAAAAGCTTTCTTGTCCTCATGGATGGAGCCCAAGAGACCCTTTGTGTAAGCAGAGGTCTTGAGACCCTGTGGAGGCTCCAAAGCAGAGAAGAAAAGTCAAGGGACGCACCAGAAAGACGTGCACAAGGCTTGCCCCGCCCTCTTTTGGTTTGGATGTCTCCCAGCATAAGGCCGCCACGTCCAGGAAGCCCACCGGCAATCCCGGCTCACGGTGACCCCTCCCCTTTCCGACTGTTGTCCCCACACGGGGCCCATCCCCTGCAGCCCGGAGCCCACGTTCAGCATCACACACGTATGAGTTGCCTTCCCAGCTTGACTATGAGCGTTGAGGACTCAGCCCATGCCCTCTCTTTATCATCCATGGGCCACAGATCCTAGCGTGAGGCACGGAGGCCCCGTAGCAGCTAAAGACACTGAATGCACAAAACGCCCCATTTACCAGCGAGAGTTCTCCAAGCTGACCAGACTCCACGGAGCTCCCCAGGCTCACGCTTTGCGATCCACGGAGAGCAGAGGGCAGGGCGTCCGCGGGGCCTCTTAAGGGAGCCAGGCCCCCTGGAGGGACGTGGACTGGGGCCAACGAGGAGCCCAGGGCCTGGGCGACACACAAAACGTCTCGTTACAAACCCAGGAAACCACATGGCTCTCGGAGTGTTGGCAGCAGGCATAAAAATAAAACATCTAAATCCTGCCCGCTCAAATTTAAACCACCTCCGTTCGGAGGCTGCTAATGAAACACAACATCCAGAAATTACCATTGCGCCAACTGTGTGAGAAATCGCGGGCCGAACTTTGCTGCCAGCACACAGCAAACGGTGCCTCACATCTGGCACGCCGCGGAGGGCTCCGCTCCCCCTCCAGAGCCACGGAGGAAGCGGGAGCCGAGGGAGGGCAGAGACAAAAGCCTCATCTGCCGGAGCGAGAAGTCTCCCTAGATGAAGTCTAAAACCGATGAGCCGAGCCAACGCAGGCTAAGCGTGCTGTTTACCGATGTGGGGGTGCACACAGGACGACAGCCATAGCCTCTGGGGAGGGGCACACACGCCCTGCCGCCTGCTGGGTCTCGCTGCTGCCCGACTTTGTTTGTAATGGGCACGTATTACTTTTTTTTTAATGTTTTATTTATTTTTGATACAGAGAGAGACAGAGCATGAGAGGGGGAGAGGCAGAGAGAGAAGGAGACACAGAACCGGAAGCAGCTCCAGGCGCTGAGCTAGCTGTCAGCACAGAGCCCAACGCGGGGCTCGAACCCACGAATGTGAGATCTGACCTGAGCCAAAGTCAGAGGCTTAACCGACTGAGCCGCCCAGGCGCCCCTCAGGCACATACTACTTTGATTAAAATAAGTAGCAACTATGAAAAAAAATACATTAGCGGCCAAGGCAGAGCTCTCCTTCCCTGCTCCACTGGCGAGGATGGCGGCCGAAGGGAGCCCGGCCCGAAGGAGCAAGCGGTCTTCCTGCTCTCACGCCGGCCCAACGGAGGCCGAGGGCTCGGAGGACACACAGAGAATCCAGGCCGGGCCCACAGCTGGCAAGGCTTCGGCGCGCTCGCAGAGTCCCGGACCCTCGGTTTACCCGTCTGCAAGATGGAGATGACGGGCGCCTTGCCACTTAAAAAGAGAGGTTTGTTGGGAAGTTCAAAAGGCTCACGAATGTGAGGAGCATATTGAGGGGCCCGAGGCTACCCCGACACCGGGGACTGGCCACTGGAGGGCTTCACGGTCCGGGCGTAGGAACCGGGCAAGGATAGCATTATGGGGACAATTTACAAAGAGCTCTTTAAAATTCATTGCTCAAACCTAAAACGTATAAAAGGACACCTGACCATTCCTCTCTGGCGCCTGGGGGCCTAGAGAGAAAGGGGAGCCCGGAGGAGGGCAGATGGAGGAGTGCGCGGGGCCTGCCGTCCAGTCCTCGGTGTCAGCCGGCAGGGCCCGACGCCCGGGCAGGTTCCCGCCGGGGCCCCTTCTGGGGGGATGGGCGTCAGATGCCCATCTGAAAGCGGGGGGCACTCTCAAGCCCTCGAGCACCCGAAGCGCTGGCCGACCGCTGGCCCACCACACGCGCTTCCGTGAGGCGGACAAGGAATGATGGGCCCCGGCCGGCCCACGCGCACCAGCATCGGGCACCCTCTGCGCCGCCTCTCATCCTACTCTCCCCCTGAGGCCGCGCCCCCCGCAAGTGGAGACTGGGGAGGCCAAGACTGCTGCCCAAAGCCACAGGGCCAGCAAGGGGGGCGCAGACGTGGGACTGGAGCCCAGGGCGATCTGCAGGCCGGTGTTTTACGTCACCTTCTAGCTGTGGCAGACTGGGCCCGTGCCCCCGGACTTCGGCCCTCCCCGCCAGCCCCCGCATATCAGCACCCGAAGCTCCTCCCACACTGCATTGTGGAAAAGCACAGACTCCTAACATGGCTAATTTGCTACCGCGCTGGGGGCCTGCGGGAGGGAGACGGGCATGCCGAGGGCTTTGTTCTCCCAGGCCTTTGCCAAATCAGTGGGTAGCAGGGAAATTACACGTTCCTAGCTCCTCGCTGATCATCTTCTATAGCTGGCCATTAACCCTGACTCCGGGCCGTGCGTGGCATTGTCCTTCGGAGTGGATAAACTTGCTGCCGTTGGGCTAATTAAAACTTTCAGGATCATCGGCAGCTTATCCGATACTTACGGTGCTACAGCAGTTATTAAAGCTAACAGAGAACCAGGGCACGCCAGCAATTAGAAACCAGAGGGAACAACTCGGTAAAGCCACAGCTGGGCAGCAGCAAAAGAAGAGCTGGGGAAATTCAGAGTGACCCCTGTGGTCTCTGACCCAACCTGGCGTCTTCTGAATGAAGACTATGGTGTGACTACACAAGGTCGGAATGACAAGGACAGCGCCATCCTCTGGCAGATCCCAGCAGTGGAGGAAGTGAGGGTCCACACAAGCCTGCACAGGTGCCTCACATGGCTTCAAGGAACCCCGGGAGGCAGGGAGGGGCTGGCCTTCAGCCCCCCGGGACTGGGTTAGCGCTCCAGTTCTGTGGGATTCCAAGAAGCGACTAAATGCAGAGCTTAGGGGTGGGGTGTCTCCTTGGGACGCCTCCGTCCACAATCACCCGAAGGGAAAGTCTTCCCGAATCCTGGGAAGGGACGTAGATCCCGGACGAATGCCAGGACCGGCGCCACCTCACTCACCCTCAAAACTGATCTGCAAAGCCCGTGACCCACCGGTGAAATACGGTCGGCTGTGGGGGAGGGAAGTCAGATACCCTGGGCCGCTACCTCGAAGGCGGCTGACGGGTACAAGAAACAGGACTACACCTCATCCCACAGGACGCCAGCCTGGGCAGTTAAGGGACCAGCAGTGCCCAGGGGAGAGCAAGTAACAGGGAAGCAGGCCTGATGGCTGAGTCAACTCAGCCTGCTCCCTCCCTGCCAAGCTCCCAGGGGCCGCGCTTGCTACGGAGCCTACCTGGTTGAGAGGCTGCGTCGTGCCCGGCTCTGCAGCGAGCCCTCTGTCGGAACTCGGCTCGCCTGGCCCGGGCCTGCGGGGGCTGCTGCCTGGCTGGGAGCAGGCCTGCTGACAGGCCTCCTGCCCGGCAGGCGCCAGGGCCACCTCCGGAGGACGTGCCAGCGCCTCCGGCCCCCAAGCCAGAGGCCTCGAGTCCCTGTCGGCGGCTCCCATGGCCTCGTGCGCACCCTCGCCAGACATCCTGGGAGACTCGGCGGCCAGGCAACGGGCCGTGCCGGAGACCTCTCTACAAGACGTCTCCCGCGGGCCCCTGGGCAGCCCCGGGCCCTCCTGCCGCCGGGCGGTCTTGATCATCTGCAGGATGTGCTGGTGGAACCTCTGGTCCTTCGAGTAGTCTCCGTTCTCAGAGTGCTCCTGGGCAGAGCTGTGCACGGGGGACGCCGGGAGCGCCAGGCAGGGGCTGGGGGGCTGGGCTCCGGGGCCCGCCTCACCCCCGCCCCACTCGGAGCCCCACGAGCTCTGCAGGTCCCAAGAGAAGTTGTTCACCTCGCCCAGGATCTGGGAGCCCAGGTGAGAAGCCAGGCTGCTGCTCTCCGCGTCGGGCTCAGACCCACTACGCCTCCTGTCTTCTCCGGGGGGCTCTGGAGACCCCGGGGGTTGTCCCTCTGACACCAGCCAATCAGGTGGCATCAGGAAGAGCTCCTGAGGTGGCTCTTTAGCTGACGCCCCTGGAGCCTCAGGGTCACGGGGTTCTGTCTCCTTGCAGCTCCCAGGGGCATCTGTGTTGACAAACTTGGACACCCGTGCCATCCACAGTCCTGGGGGCTCTTTTATCCCCCTCCCCCTCCCCACACTCCCACCTTCCCCGGGAGCCCCCTGCCCAAGCAGGCCTCCGGCTGGGCCGCCATCTGACAGGAGCAGCCAGCTCTTCCTGGCAGGCGGCGTGCAGTCCGAGGAACAGGGGGACCCGGAAGGGTCCTCCTCGGGGGATGGTGAGGGAACGAGGCTCTGGCTCTTGTCCCCCCCAGGGCCAGTGGAGCCCCGGCTGGCCATGTGGTGGCCATGCTGCTCCGCTTCCAGCTGGGCGCCTCTGGTGGTTCTAGAAAGCTCTGAGTGGACAGAGGCCTGGCTCCTGCCTGTCAGCACGTCCTGCCCGTTCTGGAGGGGCCCGGTGTTCTCAGCGCCCAGAGCGCCGGGCTTCGGCTGTCTGGTCCTCAGTTCCAGATCTTCTATTTCAGGGTCTGAAAACCCCAGGTAGATTTTCTCTGTCAGCTTCTGGGATTTCCCCAGACCATGCTGATGACCCAGTTCTGTCCTGCACTGGGCTGAGACCCTGCCTAAGATTTTCTCCACGTTGGCAAAGATGCGGTGGTGGGTTCGGGAAGCTTGGCCTTTGACGAGTGGCTGGAGCTTGCCGGGCAGGGCGCCCGGGAGAGGCCGGGAGGGGACAGCCTGCATGCGCGAGCTCTTCCCTTTCTGAGAGGTACCCTCACTTCTAGCCTGCATCTCTCGCTCTAGGTCCAGATCAGCAAGGCCAGGTGCCGGGAGAGGGGACGGGCCGCGGAGAACGGAAGGCGGCGGCCGAAGCCCCTGCTCAGGCTGCGTCTCCTAGACGGGTATATAAACATGCAGAGAAAACTGAGCCCCAGCACTCCAGCTTGCACTTGCTACCTCAGCCCTGGACGAGCCCTTAGCAGAAACCCACCCTCTACTGAAAGTAAAACACAAACCAGGAGGGAGGGAAAAAAGCCAAAAACTCCCTCGGGCTTCACTGTTTTCTGGGCCCCGGCTTCCTTATCTATAAAGAGGAGGCTGGACCGGATCAACGGTTTACAAGCCCCGTTTCAGGGAAACTACAGGTTAGGTGCACACGGGCCCACGGAGGCCCCAGCAGTGTGTGTGTCAGGGGAAGGGCGTCGCCAAGACCTGCACCCCCACGTCCAGCTGGGGCAGGTCCACCTCTTGATATGCCGGACCTCCAGAGGAACGGGTCGGAGGACAGTGCTCAGCTACTAACGGTCTGAGTCACCGACCAGATCTTCCCTAAGGCATCATCAAGCTCTCAGCTGTGTGACTGGTTAAGTTCATAAAACCCGCCAGCCCTACCAAGGACCACCAGAAACCGTCTAAGAAGGGAGAGAAAAAGGGAGACCCAGTCAGACGGCTGCGCCCCAGGAATCCTGTCCAGGTCTTCTAGCAGAGACAGGAACTGGCACAGCTC
>NC_043710.1:107579617-107597877 GCF_006229205.1 Suricata suricatta | reverse complement strand
CAGGCCCCCGTCCCGGCCCCGGCCTGCCCTCTGCACACACCCCTCCAGAGCCCAGGCCCCCGTCCCGGCCCCGGCCTGCCCTCTGCACACACCCCTCCAGAGCCCAGGCCCCCGTCCCGGCCCCGGCCTGCCCTCTGCACACACCCCTCCAGAGCCCAGGCCCCACTCCCAGCCCCGGCCTGCCCTCTGCACACAGCCGGGTCTGAGGCACTGTCCTGAGCCCGACACCCAGAGCGGCCGCCTGGGACCTCCAATCGCCCTCGGCTCCTGAAACCACAGAAGGAGTCCTTCTTCACAGGGACCTCCAAGAGCTCGGTCACACACCCGCAACTCGGTGACCCGATGCGCCACCCGGGGGGCCCTTGCTTCGTGCCTTCTGGCCCTTACTCATGCCAGAGCCTGCCCGGACACTGGGTAGTCCTGGGTTAGTGAAGACAGAGCCCATTATCCACCTTCTGCCTTTCAAACACATAACATTAGAAAATTCAACGGACGTGGACATCACTTGTCCTCTTTGCTCTGCCTGGAGGGACAGGCTTGTCGTGTCTTGGGATCAGGCGTAGAGATAGGTGCAGGAGGGGAGGGAAGAGTATCTGTGGAGCTTGGAAGTGATAAATTCATCACCAACCATCCGGTGCCAGAACCAACACCCTGAGAAGGAACGGAGGGCGGGGGCGGAAATCTTCACGGAAACGCAAGCACCAGGCACCGGCGGGAAACAGACTGCAGACGGAGAGCAGACGAACTGGACAGCGAGAGGGCTGGAAGGGCGTTCTCGGCGCTCCCCGCCGGCTGGCCCGGGCTCCTGTGTGCCCCCCCTCGACGTGCCCCGCCTGCACCCCGCCTGGGAGAAGGGCCCCCTGCGCCAGCGGAGCGGGGCCTCCCGTCAGCACGGCCCCCAGGCTGGGCTTCCCTACCTGTAAGCCCAGGCGGCAACTCCGCCGCTGGAGTTCGGACATGCTGGAGGGACGAGTAAAACAATTCGGGGAAAGGGCACTTTCAACTCGAGTGAAAAGGCTACCTGAGACCAAGGCGCTCCCGCCGCAATCAGAGTCCAGTCACGCACCCCTGCCCGGGGACGCTGGCCAAACAGAACAGGCCGCGGGAGTGGATGAAGCCCAAAGCTCTTCTCTTTAGACTCTGAAGGCACTGGCTTCCCGACAACTGAACTGTGGCCACACCTGCCGGGTACGGACGGGCACCACAGAGGGCCCGGCTCTCCGCCCACCGCCCCGCCCCCCACTCTCCCTTCTCAGACCGCGCCAAAGCCACACCCCAGGGGAGCACGCGCGCCCGCCAAGCCTCCTACGTGACATGTGCCTCCCGAGGGGGAGAAAAGAATCCTTCAGAGATGGTGAGAACTTCCAGAAGCTAGAGGAAAATCTGCCGGAAGACGGGCATAACGGAGATGGTGCGCTATCAAGCAATCGTGTGTTCCTGGCCGTAAACACCCACGGGCTCCGATGTCCCGTCGGGGGTCAGCCCCGGCTCTCTGGGAGGCAGCACCCACGGACTCACCAGCGGACTTTTAGAGGTCTCTTTGTCCTTCTTGTCTTTCTTTTCCTTTTTCCTTTTCTTGTCTTTCTTCTTAACGGTTCCTGGAGTTGACAGCTTCCCTCGCTCTTGGATCACCAAGTTCCGGTAGTGCTCGTCACACGGATGGTCCCACGTGGACTGCCCGTTGGCAAAGTTGAAGTAGTAAATATCCCCTGTGATGTCCTGGCTGTGGAGAGCAGAGGTCAGAAGTTAGTCGCTACTTAGGTCCGAAGCTACTTAGGAAAAAAAGGAAGAGAAGAAACATGGCCGGGAGGCAGAGCGGAAGGAATGGGTCCGAGGGGCAAGAGCAGAGAGAAGACGGGGACGCAGGAGAGGGAGGAAAGGGTGCCTTTAGGCTAACGTAGGCGTTAACGTAGATAGAACAACGGATTGGGTACCTAAGGACTTCTCCAGAAGGTGTACAGCCACTGGGCTTCCTAGGAGTAAACTTGGTTTGAGGTGGTTGAGCACAGATGCTATGGGATCTTAAAGGGAAGTTCTCGGATCGACCTTCCTTAATAATTTTATAAACGGTCCAAGGCAGAAAGCGGCATTGTGATAGCTCTGGTTTTACAGAAGGCTGAATTCCCAAGTAGCGATCCGAGACGGTGGGGATCAACAAAAGAAAACAATGTGTTTCAACAGGAACATGTCCAAAATAAGCCGTTCATTCCAGCCATTATCAAAAATCCAATGGGATGGGTACAGGGGAAAATATGCTCTTCACCATAGCAATACAGAAACACACACTGCCCAGGAACAAATCCAAAATCTTTATAAAGCTTCGCTGAAAGGTCAGGAAAAAGAAAAAAATAAAATAAAAAGCAGCTGGAGAGACAGCCCACGCTCCTGAATAGAAAGACTCAAGGCCAGGGCGCCTGGTCGGCTCGGTCGGCGCAACATGCACCTCTTGACCTTGGGGCCGTGAGTTCAAGCTCAATCTCAATTCTCATAAAAGAGAAAACAGGCGGAAGTGAGCAGGAAGAGTATCAGGGATGAGAGAGAGATAGTAAATGACGGAAAAGCACATGAGAAGATGCTCAGCATCACTAAACACCAGGCAACGTGAAACTTAGAGCCACAGTGAGATGCGGGGAGATGGGGCCCCTCGTGGGCTGTGGGTGGGGACAGAAAAGGTTCTGGCTGCTGTGAGAAACACTGGGGGAGTTTCCTAAAAACTAAAGAGACAGAGACCGGACAGCCCAGCAGTCCCAGTGCTGGACGCACAGCAGAGAGGAGAGCGGGATTCGAGCAGACATGTGCACGCCATGCTCACAGCAGCAGCGCTCACAGAGGTCAAAGGCGCACACAGCCTGAGTGTCAACCGACGGACGAACGGACAAAACGCAGTACACACACGCGCTGGGATGGGACGCGGTCTCGGCAGGGAGTGACCTACTGACATCCGACACCTGCCGCAGCGTGGATGGAAGGCGCAGACGTCAGACCAAGTAAAATACGCCAGACACAGGAGGCCGCATGTCGGGGTGCGCCGACGGGACCCGGAATGCGGTAATCAGCAGAGGTGGAAAGCAGGTCAGACGCTACCAGCAGGAGCTGGGGCAAGGGCAGAATGGAAACAGACTCCCCATTTCAAGATGAAAAAGTTCTGGAAATGGGTGGTGGTGACGCTCACACAATACTGTGACGTACTTCACGCCGCTGAGCTGGAGAGCTAAGAACGGCCACAGCGGCACATGTCACATTATGCATGTTTTACCTGGAAGAAACTTACAAACAAGTCATAATTTCAATGTGATAAGAGAAAGCCTATGGAAAAGTAAAAGGCAGGAGAGCGAGAGAAAAAAGGAGAAACAGTAGTCTAAGGTTAATACACAGAAAAGTCACTTTCACCTTCTCAAGAAAAAAGAAAGATAAGCAACCCACAAACAAAACGGCAAAGAACGCAAGTAAGCGAATGGCCAACAGACGGCCAGCTCAACTCTATGAGTGATTTTAGAAATGCAAATGTAAATGATCAGGTATAATTTCCTGTCCTTGGATCCACATTTTTTTTTTGTAGTGATCATTTTAGGGGGGGATTGACAATGTTTCAATTGATCATTTTTTTTTTAAGTAGGCTTCAAGCCCAATGCAGGGCTTGAACTCACAACCTTGAGATCAAGACCTAAGTTGAGATCAAGAGTCAGATGCTTAACCAACTGAGCCACCCAGTTGGAGGGGGAGGGGAGAGAATCTTAAGCAGGTTCCATGCTCAGCACAGGGCCTGACATGGGGCTCGATCCCACGACCCTGAGATCATGACCTGAACCAAAATCAAGAGTCCAACACTCAACCGACTAAGCCACCCAGGTATCTTGAAACCCGAGTTTTAATGCCAATTGACAGACACAAAATATGGCCCTAAGCCTTCATGAATTTGGCAACTAGGACCAAGGCCCTGCATGTCACTGGCACCGAAAGCTGCTCACTCCATGAACACAAGAACCTAGTGGGCAAGGAGGCAATCCAAGTCCAGGCAGGCAAAGTCAAATTTCACGAAAAACTAAAACCCCAAGACATATGTACACACAGAATCCAAACTGTGGCAAGGAAATCCCAACTCAGAAAATTAATGTAAAAATTTAGTCCTAAACCCACTGAAAAATCCTTGGCACAAAGCTATCATAAAGTCACTCAACAACCTAGGAATGAGACACAGAAAATAACTCTACAGAAGACAGATTCACAAAACTCCCAAGAATTAACAAACCCCATGGGAAGACAGTTCGTTGTGAGGGAAATCAGTGCCAGTAAAGAGGAACACTGGCACACGAGGACACTTGGCATGGTACAGTAATCAAAAGAAGACTAAAATTAACTACCTCTAAAATTACTATGGGGATAAAAAGAGTAGAATCCATGATGAAAGAACAGAACTCGGGGGTGGGGGGGAGAAAACAGACATATTGAAAAGAGCAGAACTTGTAGGAGTCGGTAGAGTCATTAAGTTAGGGGTGGGAAGGGGATGGAGAGAGACAGAAGTCCTTAAAGAAAGCACCCGAATCCTGAACTTAGGAAACAAAAGTAAATTCAGACGTGACACACTGCAGTGATATTACAAAACACCAAAGATAAAAATAATAAAACCATCCAGTGAGGGGGAGGGGGATTTACTACCCACAAAAGAACAAATGGGACCAAGAAAATGTGTCATTTTAGCAAAACCAGAAGCCGGAGGATAAGAGAAAATACTACTGTCCCAAGGCCTGTTAGTACTCAACTAAACTGTTGCTCAGAGTGAGACCAGACCAAAGTGACCAGGGACACAGAAGGCATAAACACATCTATATGTAACACACACTGATATAAAGGACATTCATAGAACCCTGTATCCAAAAACGAGAGACTACATTCTCATCGAGCATCCCTAGAACATTTACATAAACAGGGTCACTTACTGAGCCAGAAATGAGGTCTCAACCTGTAGCAACAAATATAATGAATAAAGTAAGTCAGAAATCAAGAATAATAAAGTACCCCAACTCTGTGTACCGCATCCCCTTCAAATTATTTTTTTTGAACAAAGATACATAACACAATTTTACAAAATCAAATCCGATAATATATAATCATGACCAAGTGGGCTTTGCCCCAGGAATGTAAGGTCGGATTGCCACTTGAAAGTCAACCAATATATCTGACCCTATTAAGACCGAAATAGAAAAAAACCATGGGATCCTATTCATCGGTACAGAAAAACCCCGGGTAAAACCCAGCCTCCTTTCTGACTCAGACCCCCGGCAAGCCAGGAATAGAAGGGAACGTCCTCGTGCCGACAAAAGGCCTTTAGAAAAACCTCCCGCTCCCATCATACCGGAGTCCTTAAGATGAGGGACAGAACAAAAATGTCCACTGTCACCACTTCTGCAATTAGAGGGTCTGGTCAGTGCCATCAGGACAGACATAAAAATGAAAGGTGCTCAGACTGGAAAGGAAGAAGTAAAAATGTCTTTTTCACCGACGATGCGATCGTGTATGCAGGAAATGCTATGGCATCTACAAAACTAGCAGAACTGACGGAAGTGAGTTCAGCAAGGATGTCAGCTATGAGATCAATACACAAAACCGAATTTCATTTCTATATAAAAGCAAGAGGCAATAGGAAATTTTAAAATATACCATTTAAAATATACCACTTAGGAAGAAATCTAACAAAATATGGGTAAGACACGTACCCTAAAAACTACAAAACATTTCTTAGAGAAGAAAAGCACCCAAAGAACCACCCCAATAAATGCAGACAGACCCTGCTCAGGGGTGCGAAGACTGCATTTAGTTTCAGAGGCCAAGTCCTCCTAAGGTGATTTATAGATTCGGTGCCATTCCAATCAAAATCTCAATGGGATTTTTTTGGTAGAAAATGACAAGCCGATTCTAGGTCCTGCAGAGGACCTACAATACCACACTGAAAATGGACAACAAAGTTGGAAGATTCACCCGACATGACTTTGAGATTTATAATAAAGCGACAGTTCTCCAATCTGTGCAGTCGGGGTTAAGATGGACAAACAGGCCAAGGGAAGGGAGCAGAGAAGCCAGAAGTAGAGCCTTCGTAGACGTAACAGACAATTTGGAAAAGAGATCTAAACACCTTTCAATAGCGGAGTGGCTGCACCGACCAGGATCTGTTACGACTGTGGTACATGGACGGGAAGTGTGACAAAAGGCTGAGGGAGGCGGCCCACAGACAGGAGAGGGATGCACCGGCTTACCGCTTACGACTAACAAAACCACGTGTGCGGGGGTGGGCGGTCCCAAAGGCCAGGAAGGAACTCACCGACTCACAGCAGTTACTCTTTGTGTTGAAAGGGTGGAAGATGACATGTACGTGTAAGTTTCAATGACTTAGGCTACTTTTAAAAGCGAGAAACCACTCGCGCTCCCCTGCAGGCTGAGGGCGCACTGGCCGCCGCTAGCAGGCACGAGGAGATGGAGGGCATGAGGCCTGGCACGCGCTGGCGCAATAACCAGTGACAGGCTCCTCCCTTCCACCGCTATTTTATCTTCTACCAACACTGCAGCCATTTGTTTATTTGGGTATGTGCGCATTAAGACGTTACTATACTGAATCTATTTCTCATGTGGTTTCTTTTTTTTTTTTTAATAAGAACTTTTTTAAACTTTTTTTTAATGTTTATTTTTGAGAGAAAGAGAGAGAGAGAGAGAGAGAGAGAGAGAGAGAGCAAGCATGAGCAGCGGAGGGTTAGAGAGAGAGGGAGACACAGAATCCGAAGCAGCTCCAGGCTCTGAGCTGTCAGCACAGAGCCCTGTGTGGGGCTCAAACTCATGAGCTATGAGATCATGACCTAAGCAGAAGTCACACACTCAACTGACTGAGCCACTCAGGTGCCCCTAAACTCTTTTTTTAATGTTTTTTCAAGGGAGAGAGGAGAGAGGAGAGAGAGAGAAAGGAGAGAGAGAGGGGAGGAAGGGAGAGAGAGAGACAGAGAGACAGAGACAGAGAGAGAGAATGAGCGGGAGAGGGTTAGAGAGAGAGGGAGAAACAGAATCCAAAGCAGGTTCCAGGCTCTGAGCTGTCAGCACTGAGCCCAAGGCGGGGCCTGAACCCACGAACCATGAGATCACGACCTGAGCCAAAGTCGGACGCTTAACTGACTGAGCCACTCAGGCGCCCCTCTTACGTGGTTTCTAATGAGAAAATGTATCCAAAAGCAAGAAGCACGCATACATACAAACTTAAAAACGAAGGCCAAGAAGACAGATGAGTAGAGAAGGCAAACGTGGGCATCGGGGTGGATCAGAAAGAGCAGAAGCCGCTCCCCTGCAAACACAAGCCCGGGGCCCCAGCACCCGGAAGAGCGTGCAGCCGACGGGTGCCCTACGGGACAGGTGTCATGAGAAGGGAGGGGCCTGAGGAGGCGCTGCTGCGAAGACAGAGGGAGCGCGGGGCGAGGCCGCAGCAGGGATGAGGAAGGCCCCCTCGCGGTCTTCCTGAAGCAGGGCCGGCGGGGGCAAGACCCGCACACGACACCTGGTGCGCGAGCCCGCATGACGGCAGAAGGGCGGGCCCCGGACACGCGCGGGGGCCAGCTGGGGACGCGCTTCAGGGAGCCGAGCGGAGCCGGCGTGCACGCAGCAGACACGCACCCCAGCCCCCGAGGGTGGTCCTCGGGCGGCGAGACCCCGGCACCTCCTCCCCATCGGCCCGTCTCCCGGGGGTGACCTGAGCGAGTCCACTCTGCGCGTGCAGGGAGCTCGAAGCGCGACAGCACAGGTGACCGAGTGCACAGACAGGAGCCAGTCAGCATGTGTCACCGAGGGGTCGAGCCCCTCCGCCCGTTGGCACAGCCTCGCTACAAACCTCAGCACCAGCACCCGCCTGCACCTGCTGAGGGCTCACAGTTGTCAACTCTCAGTGTCAGTCAGAAAAGGACAGTGACACTTCGCCAGCGGTGCAAAGCAGATGCTGGTGCTGCAGGACGTGACGCAAGGCAGCAGCTCCTGGGACCCTCGTCATCGGTGCTGAACCCCTCCCAGGGACCGTTAGGCTGACCTGAGGCTCAGGCCCAAAGCCTCAGGTGCACAGTGGAAGATCGTCCCATCGCTGTCCCCGACTCTGCGCAGGACAGGCTTCTGAAGGCGGCAAAGTGGGGCGCCTTGGTAGCTCAGTCTGTTAAGCGTCTGGCTTCGGCTCAGGGCCACGATCTCATGGTTTGTGGGTTCAAGCCCCACGTCGGGCTCTGTGCTCATGGCTCAGAGCCTGGAGCCTGCTTTGGATTCTGTGTCTCCCTCTCTCTGTGTCCCTCCCCTGCTCATACTCTTTCTCTCTCAAAAATAAACATTTAAAAAAATTAAGAAAGGGGCGCCCGGGTGGTGTAGTCCGTTAAGCGTCCGGCTTCGGCTCAGGTCATGACTTCACAGTTTGTGGGTTCGAGCCCCACGTGGGGCTCTGTGCTGACAGCTCAGAGCCTGGAGCCTGCTTCAGATTCTGTGTCTCCCTCTTTCTCTAACCCTCCCCTATTCACGTTCTGTCTCTGTCTCAAAAATAAACTATATAAAAATAAACAAATAAATAAATATATTCAGAAAAATAATCCAGGCAGCAAAGTAACGCTGAGCCCCAGTGCGGGCGTGGGCTGTGCCCACTGACTCACCAGGGCTTCCACTCCATGGGTAGCGGGGCCACGATGCCCTCCCGCGCCAGCCACATCAGCTCCGGCTCCTTGATGGGATCAATACCGATCTCTCTGGCGAATTCAACAATTTCTGCAGGAAGAGGCGGATGATGAGAAAGTAACAAAGTCAGGGTGTGGATGGAAAAAAAAAAAGATAATCACTATCAACCTTGTGAAACAATAATAGACGTATTGGTCTCCATCCCCAGCTCGTTACTGTGTGATCTTTGGCCTGAGGTCCTGACGGAGCTCCTAAAACCCCAGGAGCTCTGAGTAACAGAAGCCTCTTTCCTTCCATGAGGTGACTCTGGGTGGGCTCCTGGATGCGGGCGGGTCACCAGGAAGACGGAGCCATGATCGGAAGCTTGGAACTCTCAGTTTCACCTCAACTCGATCGATTGTGACTTGGTGAAGAAGCCTCCACAAAAGTCCCTAAACTACGGCGCTCAGAGAGCCTCTGGGTTGGCGAGCACACCCACGTGACCTCACCCTGGCTGTCCAATTGCATCCTATATCGCTTCCTTTACTGTAGGATACACAGTCAACGTACGTGTTTCCCTGCGTTCTGTGACCTGGTCTAGCAAGTCATCAAGCCCAAGGAGAGGCCAGGGGACTCTGGCGTGTAGAGCGTTGGTCAGAAGTACCAGGGACAACCTGGGACTTGCACACGATGTCTGAAGTTGGGGACAGTCTTGTGTGACTGAGCCCTCGGCCTGCGGGATCGGATGCTCTCTCCAGGAAGACAGTGTCAGAACGGAGTTGAATTGCAGGACCCGCAACTAGTGTCAGGAGAAAACCAGGCATCCGGTGCCAGCACTGTGAGTGTGAGACTGAAGGAAAAGCAGGTGTTTTTCCTAGACAACTTTTTTTCTACTTCACCTCTACTTTCCAAATTTCCTTACGTGAGCAGGTGCTGTCTCTAAATATGAATAACAAACACACCTAATGCTGTCTTCTTAAATTACAAACGGTACACCTGAGCCCAGGCGTGCTACAGCCACACTCCATGAGTGTCCCGTGAAGCGGAGAATGACAAGGCAAAACTGTAAGACCAAGACGCCTGTGTGGCGGGGCCTCGGGAAGACGCCCAGTGACGCAGCCAGAACCGTCCTGGTTGAGGGCAGCCTTACCGGGACACAAGCTCCAAAATCCTGGGGCACAAATGTTCGTCACTCAGTCAACAAGCAGGGACTGAGCAGCTAGAGAGGACTAAGCCCCTCGGGGACCTTACCAATGCATGAAGAGGGCGCAAGCCGAGGGCTCCGGGCCGTCGTGGAGACGCGCACCGCGGCCCAGCCCGGGGGGAGCAGAGGCAAAGCAGTGGCTGTTTGCGCCCAGGGCCAGGGAGAGCCGAGCGGGGACAGCGAGAGGGTCCGCAGGCAGCCTCTGCTCCACTTCTGTGACGTCCTGTGGACTCTAATGCTTGCGCCGTGCTCTCCGGGAGCCAAGCGGTTAGAAAGCTCCATCACCAGAGCTCGGGAGGAATGGGGGGTCCGTGCACTGAGCTCAGAGCCATCGCACCAAGAGGGGAAAGACAGAGAAGCCAACCGGCTCGACTAGGCGCCCAGAGCCCCCAGGAATAAGGAAACAAGGAGCCCGGGGGCATCGATGCCCCTGCCGGAGAGAGCCCAGGCCCAGGCCAGAAAGGCAAAGCCCGATGGGTTCGCTCCACAGAGAAGGTGGAGGCTGGCACACCTGGGCACCAGAAAGGAAAAAGCACTTTTTCAAAGGACCAGCTGAAGTCTGGCTGGCCGGAGACTTATTCACGGGTTTCACGAATAGTACCTGAGTGCTTCTTGTGTGCCGTGAATAAGGTCTCGTCCTCACTCATCGAGTCTACATTCTAGTAGAAGAAACAGCCAGTAAAGAAGCAAACAGGACGCCTGGGTGACCCAGCCGGTTAAGCGTCTGACTCTTGATTTTGGCTCAGGTCACGATCTCAAGGTGGTGAGATTGAGCCCCGCGTTGGGCTCCACGCTGGACGTGAAACCTTCTCGACGTTCCCCGCCTCCCTCTGTCCCTCCCCGTACTCTCTTGCTCTGTCTCTAAAAAACAAAAAGATGTAGTAGTAAACAGATCAATATACAGGGGTGAAAGCTTCTGATAAAGGAAATAAAGGAAGTAAATGACATGAGAGAGAGAACCTCAAGGTGGAGGTTCAGAGAGGGTGAAGGGAAGCCTCTCAGAATGGAACACAGCTGAAACCTTGAGGAGACAAGGGGCTGGCCACGCAGAGCACCGAGGAGAGAGCACTGAGGCAGAAGAGCAGGTGCAAAGGCCCCGCGGCAAGCAGCAGCTTGGCCCACTGGGGACTGTCAGAAACACCATGGGCCTGGCAGAGAGCAAGGAGAGTGGCACAGGTGGCCCTGCCGGCCACTAAGGGTGTTCTGCTGAGCGTAACGGAAACGACTAAAAGCAGAGTCCTGGTCTGACCTGCTCTCGGCTGCGAGAACACGGCTCTGGTGCAAGGGCAGCGCCCCCGGCAAGGGGCAAGGGTGCGAGCAGGGGGGCTAACAGGAAGCCGCGCACAGTCCAGAGAGAGAAATGGCGGCTTGAGCTGGACCGTCTCAACCTGGACCAACGAGCAGGAGAAAGTTTGTAGAGACGTGCTTAGAACATCGTCAGGGCCCCATCCACAGAGCAAACAAAAAAGATAAAATACGCAAGAAGTACACTGAGCAAGACACGTGTGAAAGCCTGAAGGAAACCCAGGTCCCTCCTGAAGAACACGAACAAAACGCCAGGGGCAGGAACGCCGTATTCTAGGGGAGGAAGGCTTAATACAGACGCCAATCCTCCCCGGGTTCACTCGTAGATTAGACACAATCTTCTCCAAAATACCAACAGTTCTCCCACCCAGAGCCCTCCCCAGAACCGGACACGGTGATTCTCAAGGTCCAGGAGACCAGACAACCAGGAAGACTCGGGCAGGGGTGCAGGGAACGCCACGGGGCACACCGGCCCCGCTGGATGAGAGAGCGCATCACGGAGCCTCGGGACCTAAGAGTGCGGTGCCGGCGTGTGAGCGAGTCCAGGGGAAGACAAGGAGGCAAACACACTCGCCGGCGCCCGTGACAGGCGTGGGGACGCCCCAGGAGAACATGAGAGCAGTACGTGTCCGCGCGGCGGGGGGGGGCAGGCTTTTCTGACTGTGATGGGCGTTCCGAGGCCATGTGAGAACGGACTGATACACTTAATGTAAAAATTAAAAACTTTCATACAGCAAACAAATGAAAATCCTACGCTATATGCAAAGTCCGGGGGCTCTGGGAGTGCAAGAATTCCTTCCCTCTCTCTAAACAGGCCTGCAAACCCCCTGAACTGTGTGCCCAGGTCCCTAACATGTGACAGTTTCAGAGGCCTTCACCCCCCAACGTAGCACAGAGCTTCCAAGTGCGGGCCCGTTTGTTAGGACACCTGGGTGTGGGTCCCGCTGCACCGCTCACTCAGTACACCTGTGACTGGAGGAAATGACGGAGCCTTTCTGTGCCTCGGTTTCCTCATCCATAGAATGGGAATGATAATAGTACCCAACTCCTGGAGTTGCTGTGAGGCTTGAAAAGGAAATACACGTAAAGTTCTTACCACAGAGACTAGCACGCAGGCGCACTCAATAAATTCTGTTATTACTGTTAATAACACTGTTGTTGTTTTAAAAAACGACACTGCTTTAGGTTTTTTTCTTAAGACACGGGGTCACCCCTGGCCTCAGGACACAACGTACCTCATGGCATCTTCTAATATACTTTCATTTATATTTGCTAACGATGCGTCTTTTTTTTTTTTAAAGATTCCATTTCTGAGTGATCGCTCTACCTACCACGGGGCTTGACCCTATATCCCTGCGATCAAGAGTCGCACGCTCCACCAGCGGAGTCAGCCCAGAGCCGCTTCGTTGTCATGTAAAATTAATCATTAGGGCGCCTGGGTGGCTCTGTTGGTTAAGCATCTGTATCCTGATTTCAGCTCAGGTCAAGATCTCACGGTTCGTGGGATCAAGCCTCGTGTCAGGCTCTGCACTGTCAGTGTGGAGCCTGCTTGGGATTCTCTCTCTCCCTCTCTCCGCCCCTCCCACATGCACACGCACACGCACACCCTCTCTCCCTCTCTCTCTCCCTCTCTCTCTCAAAATAAATAAACATTTAAAAATACAGTAATCATGGATCTAACCCAGGGTCAGCAAACTTTTCCCATAAAGGGCCAGACAGGAGTATCTCCGGCCGGGCGGGAGATGTGGCTCCGCACCCATGTCCACACTGCACACAGCCACAGACCACACATAAGCAAATAAGCACGGCTGTTTTCTAATAAAACTTTATTTAAGAGAGCACAAGAGGCGAGGTGAAGCCCGTGAGTTACAGTTTTCCCAGCCCTGATCTAACCAAATACACCGAGCAGCCCTGTACGCGCACCGTACTCTGTGTTAGAACAAAACTGAACCAGGGAGAGCTCCTGCCCTCGGGGAACTCGGACGCCCCCCAGGCCCCTTACCTTGCTCACTGGGGATGTACAGCTCATCGTAATCTTCCTCCAGGACCAGCTGGTCTCCTATGCGGATGGGTCTTCCGGCCATGATAGGTCTGGGCTCGAACACCTAGGTCCCGAAGACCCCCACCCAAAGAGAAAATCAGTGACCAAGTTTAAAAGGAGAGAGACCGGAGCCAGGTCATGGAGCACCCGGGTCCCACCCGACCCTGCAAGCCAACTTAGCAAATCTTCCAGACCCCAGGGAGAGCGAAGGGTGGGGCCAGTGGCTCGGAACCCCTGAGACATGTCTCCCGAAGGCTTGCTCAGTGCTCAGTGGGTCACAAAAGGCCTGGAGCCCCAAGTCTCTCTCGAGAGTGTGATTTCATACCGCGCCCCCCGCCACTGTCTAGGATCCGCAGCAAGCGAACCCCAGTGGCACGGAAACAGTGGCACCACGCCCACCATATACCAACATATCCCAGCGCAGCCACGCAGTCTGGACACACGTCCCCACCACTCACACTCGATAACGCCCGCGGGGAGCGTGCAATCTGGCGGAAGCAGCGTGCACAACTCCAACAACAGAAGGAAAAGAGAACACCGTCCTGCTCTGGGAGTACTAAGAGCGAAGTAACACGTTCCCATTGAAGGGGCAGAGGAAGGCTTCCTGAGCGCTGGGTGCCGAGGGCAGACAAGGGTCGTGCTCGTGGGGGGAGCTGTGCCGGCAGAGGGGACGTCGGGGCAGACAAGCTGCTCTGGAGTGCGGGGCGCAGCGTGCGTGGTAGGGGCTGGCGTGGAGAGCCAGGTCACGGAGAGCCCGGAAGACCATGCAGAAGTCCAACTCTCCCCTGCGGCAAAGGAGAGCCGCTGAGGGCTCCGGTGAGAGGAAGCGGCACACGCTGGCCTTGGTGCAGGCTGTGCGCTCCGGCAGGGGCGGACGACAGGACCGCGGGAGTAGGACGAGCGTCAGGAAAGCCACGGCGGAGGCTGCTGTGTGGGTGAGGGACGATGAGGGCACTAACTAGGCAGGAGCAGAGAGGAGAAGGGGCAGGTGCTGGGCGTGCAGGGCTAAGCGGGGCAGAGGCGGGAAGAGTCCAGCTTGAATCCCAGGTCTCTAGCTCCAGGGATGGGACAGCGACAAATTCTTCCACTGATGAGCTGATGCCGTTCCCTGCTCCTCCCTTCCAGGTCACAACTCTCCCCTGTGGCAGCTCCCGCACGGAGGCGCCCAGTGACGCAGAGGCACGTCCCCCTGAGAAGTGGCTGCCGGAGCGTGTCACCGCCACGCTGAGGGGGCCAGCGGTGGGGGCCGGCAGGAGCCCCGAGGAGCGGGGCCTGAGCTCACGGGTCCACCCGGGGCAGTGAGCGGACACAGCCCTCTTCCAGCGGGCAAAGTGAGCAGAAAGGCCCCGTCATCAAAAAGGAGGTGGGGGGGGCGCCTGAGGGGCTCAGTTGGTTAGGGGGCCAACTTCGGCTCAGGTCATGACCTCACCTCACTGTCTGTGAGTTCGAGCCCCGAGTCGGGCTCTGTGCTGACCACTCACAGCCTGGAGCTGCTTCAGACTCTGTGTCTCCCTCTCTCTCTGACCCTCCCCTGTTCATGCTCTGTCTCTCTCTCAAAAAAATAAACATTGAAAAAAAAATTTTTAAAGGAGGCTGTGTCCTGTAATGAGTCCTCAGGAAGTTGCCAGGTCTGGTGGCTCTGAATCTAAGACCGCTGGAGAGGGGCTCCTGATAAACAGCAAAGGCCACGTGAGGGACTGTCACCGCGCCCTCTGCACCCTGAGCGCTGACAGATGGGGCAGGAAGGTACCCTGCCTGAGGGCGCACAAGAGACCGCTCCCTCTGTCAGGCCGCGAAGCCAAGGGGCTGAAGCTCTGCCCCCTCCCGGTCCCACCAGGGCGCCTCCAAGCAGCAACTTGGTGCCTTAGGAAGAGAGGCTGAGGGACGCAGCGTCCTCTCCTCCGGTACGTAAACTCCGCGTCCTGCCCTAAGAGCCATAATGTTCCCGCGCACACGCGCACAAACACACACACACACACGCACGCACGCACGCACGCACGAGCGCGCGCAGGGCCACCGACCCGGAGAAAGCAGAGCAGAAAAGCACCAGGAACCAGGGCAGCTGATGGAGCTGAAGGAGCCACAGGAACCTTGAACTCTCTGAGTCGGGGGCGGAGAAAGGGAAGGAATCCCGGGGGACGGAGGGCCCCTAGCGGCCCGAACACCGGGGCAACCACGTTCCACGCAGCGGGCTGCGGCCTCCCACAAGGCGGCCTGGCAACCATCTCTGAGCATCTCAGAGACGTTTCATCTCCCCAGACACACCCCGTCTCCGGAAAGCACGGGGCAGGTGACATCTGTCTGGGGCAGGATGCCCACTTAGCTATAGTGAAATGCCAGAAGATCCTGGAAACCCCAAATTCAGGGGTCACTCAAATATGAAACCTTCCGCCGAAAAAGATGAAGACGCGAGCTGGCCATCTTCCGCCTCTTTTCTTTGCCTGGCCGGGCTTAAGAGGCGGGTAAGGACGGGACCCGAAGGGCAGGAACTATAGGGAGGAGGAGGTGGGAAGAGACATCATAGCATTTAATGGCTACTAGAGATCGTTGATTCATTTGAGAAATATTTATCAAGCACCTAAGTTTACTTTTTTTTAAATGTTTATTTTTTGAGAGAGAGAGTGGGGGAGGTGCAGAGAGAGGGGAGGGACATAGGATTCCAGGCGGGCTCTGTGCTGACAGCAGCGAGCCCGAAGTGGGGCTCAAACTCACAAACCGCAAGATCATGACCCGAGCCCAAGTCTGACGCTCAACCGACTGAGCCCCCCAGGAGCCCCTAAGTGTACCTTGGGCTGGGCACTGGGGATGCAGCGGTGAGTAAAAACGCCCGCACACCAACAGAGCGCGCACACGTGCACGTTTGCAGAAGTGGGGTTCCCTGCACGATTCCTTCCTCCACTCCGCCTGAACAAGTACGAAGAAAGTTCAGCAAGGGAAAGAGAAGATTTGCTGGAGAGGGCACTGGGGAGAAGGTGGAAGACACCGGAAGTGATTAGGTAGTGGTAATTGAACATGGGACTGGGAACGGTATTGGCTTTGAATCCCAGCTCTGCACTTACCAGCTGGGCAAGACACCTCAGTTTTCTCATCTACAAAATGGAGAACAATGTCTACTGCCAAGGCGTGTGAGAATTATCCAGTGCATGTAAGATACTTGAAACACAGTAACATCTCAATAAACGTCATGTGTGAAAGGCTAATTCTACACCGTACCAGGGAATGTAAGTTAAAGCCGTTGGGACATTCAGTGACCACTTACTGAACACCTACCCGGAGCTGGCACTGTGCTAACTCTTAGGGCTCCAGACGTGATTCCACAAGGCCCTGAACTCCAGCTGATCCCGGCTGAGAAGGCAAACGCATGAAGACAAGACTACATAACGCGTTAAGCACACTGAGGGAAGGAACAGGAAATGCAACAGGGAACTGGGGTAAGGATGGCGAATGTCACTTTGGATGCCAGGGGACGCGTCACAGCGCAGAGGGCCGCTGAGACGGCTCTCAGAGAACAAGCCGGGCTCCCCAAGATCAGGGGATAAGGGAACGTAAGGCAGAAGAAAGGCCGCGAAGGCCACGAGGCAGGGAAGACAACGGTGGGTGCAGAGAATCCATTTTCACAACGGAAGCCTGTATTCACTGAACACTTCCTGCGTTCCACGACCTGTACTAATACTGCGCACCCATCATTTCATGTCACCCTCTCAAACGGGTAGAAACTATTTTCCCAGGGACGCCTCGATGGCTCAGTTAGGCGCCGACTCTTGGTTTCGGCTCAGGTCACAATCTCCCGGTTTGGGAGCCCGAGCCCCGCCTGCTTGAGATTCTCTCCCTCTCTGGTTGGGCTCTCTCGCTCTTTCAAAATAAACTTTAAGTGTAAAAAAGAAAAATTCTTTTTCCCATTTTCAAACAAGGAAAGTGAGGCTCAGCCAGGTTAAATAAAAGAACAACTTGGCCAAGTTTCCGCAGGTATAAAGGGCACAGAACACGCACACCCCCGCGTGGGCACGCGCCAAGCCTGAGCTCCTAACCACTCGGACCTGAGCAGAACGCAGGGGGTAACGGGAGGCGCGGCTGGAGCAGACCTACAGGGAAGGCACGCGGCGCGGTCCTAAGGGCTGGGGAGGACGGAGGTCCTATCCCGCGCGTGATGGGAAGCCATCACGGGGTTTCACTAAGGAGACTGGCACGGTCCGACCCGCAGTCCTGAAAGACGCTTTGACCGGGGCAGAGGAGCGCGTTTGAGGCGGCAGGAATAGAAGCGGAGGGGCCGCTGGGCAGCTGTCCTGAAAGCCCAGGCTAGAATTATGAACGGAGTCGGCGGCTGCGGGATGGCAAGGAAGGACCGACGCTCAGGGCATGCGGGGGCGGAACCACTGGACGTGGAGCCTGCGGCCAGCGGGGAGGGGGCGGGGCCCGAACGCCGGTCCGACTGTCTGCTCCTCCGAGCCCGGCCCAACAGCCCCACCTGGCATCCTCTCTCGAGGGTAGGAAATGCCCATCAAACGTTCGGTGCCCAAAGCAGCGGAGTGAATTCCAGGGGCGCCAGGCGCTGGGGGAGGCGGGCGGCTGGGGAGCCGGTCAGGAAGCAGGCCTGAGCTCGGGGAAGAGGTCTGGACCTGCGCCGGCTGCCGTCTACACCGCCGTCGGGGCGAAATCACCCGGGGACGGTCTATGGTGAGCAGAGAGGCGAGGCCTGCAAAGCCCGCTGAGTTAGGAAACCCCGGAGCGAGGGGCCGCGGAGGCCAAGGGGGGGGCTGCGGTCCCGGCTGGAGGCGGCAGAGTTTGGATCCACGCGAGGAAAGGAGAAAACAAAACCCCAACCGTCCCCACTTCCCCGGCCGACCCGGGGCCGCCAGCAGGCCGGCCTGGCCCTGGATTCGGACCCGGGGGAGGCCTCCCCGGAGGCGGTATCCGAGCGGGCTTCGGACGCCGAGCCTCACCCTCCGGCCCCTGACAGAGTCAACGGGCGCCGCAGCCAGCTCGCAGGCGGCGCTCGCTCCCCGCCGGTGCCCCGGCCCCGCCGCCGCCCGGGAGGCTCCGAGGGATGCGCCCCGG